>NW_026991049.1:0-25781 GCF_036250125.1 Pseudopipra pipra
TTTCAAATATTATTAAAGTGATTTTTTTTCCAGTAATATAAACCATGAAATTCCTTATAACATTATAGTATTTTACAGTTTTCTGAAGCTTTCTATTGTGACTTTTATGGAATCAAAAGATGAAGATGATGATATATTTTAGCATTTATATTTTTCAAAATGAAATGTATACTGAAAATAAAGTAGCTTTATGCATTTATGGGAGAGTTCATGTCCATTTTTGCTCCTTATGTGTCGAGTCTTGTCTGACTGAATTGAGATCTGAGGATCACTGTGGTGGTACGGGGGAGTGGCTGGCAATTTGGAAGCAGGCGTCATTGGTTCGCCTGGATTGCCAAGGAGCAGCACGGAGATGAGCCCACTGGTGCCAGGGGTGTCACCTCCTTCAGGAAGCAGGCGGTGGGTGCAGGGGAGATGCAGCAGGTGGAGACCATGGAGAGGAAGGTCCTGGTGGAGCCCAGGAGCACAGGCAGAGGCGCCTGGCTGTAGCTGCTGCCGTACTCGTACAGATACCTGCGGCAGGGGCGGGACGAGAAGACCCGGCACCCCGGGATCGGGAGCAGGAGCTGCGGGATTTAGGGGCGTTGGGGCTGCCCGGGGCTGGGAGCCCTCTCCGGCTACCGGGAACGGCGAGTCCGCACTGCAGGACTTGACCGACAGGGCCGAGGACTGCGGGAGGGACAAGTGGTTATGGCCACCCACGACACACTCTCTCACATCCCAGCCGTGCTTTGGGGTCCATCCCCCGCTTTTGGGTCGCGCCCCGGGGCTGCAGTCCCGGCCGTGCCCACCGGGGTCACCGCTCTCCCGTGCCAAGGCACAGCCCCGGCTCCCCCGGCCCGAGCGGGACCGTGTCCCGTTCCCTGGGGGGGTCCCAGCCCCAATCCCACCTCGGTCCTCCCGCCGCGGGGCCCCCACTCCGCCTGCCGGGCGAGAGGCGGCACCGGCCAGGACCCGCAGCGGGCACGGGCGGGACCCGGCAACGAGCCCCGGGAACAAACCCCCGAGCACGGACCCCCGGCAACGAGCCCCTGGACTTAAGAGGAAGGGGTTTGAAATCCTCAAAAGCTCAGTGATGACAGAACAGTGACACTGCCTTTATCAGCTCATCTCTAAATTCAACATGGCACAAGAAGCTGTGCAGAAATACCCATCTCAACAAAGATCTCCCAGAGCAGTTCGAATCCAAGGGTGCTTCACTTCAGCTGTGCACAAGCACCACTCCTGCTCACCTCCGTGCTGTGTTTGACAGAGTCTGACAGAACATTCCTTTGGGGAACCTGCTGGTTCCTGCTCACGAGGAGGCTGATACACCAGACTTACTGCCTGAGGTACAAAACACACTCCAGAGTAATCACCCCAACAACTGTATCAGGTCACATCCTTAGAAATAACAATTGCAATGCCAAGGTTTCATGTTCTAAACTCTCTGTCTCTCCCTCCAGAGTTCTCCTGGGAATGTAGGGATGGTGTTTAAGAGCATCATAAGGAGAACTGACAGTCACTGTTCCACACTTTCCAGGATAGCAACACTGCCAAACTGAGCTTGTAACATAGACCCTCTCAGGATAATTTGTATATCTCATTAAATGCTAATTCTTCATGAGAAGTATCAGGACAGAGAGGCTGATTTAACACCTAGAGGGATTCGTGGGCTACAATGAGGACACTGACCACAAGCCTGGTGCTCCTGAAAAGAGCAGGTATTGACCTGACAAGTGCCTCAGATCGATCTGTGACAAGAAGTGGGAGGTGGAGTTGGTACCAGAGTCGCTGTCCCTTCACACACAGTTAGTCATTGGCCTGCAGAAAAGAAGGGGGTTCCTGCCTGCTGCTCTGCCCTGTCACTGCCCCGTTCCCTGGGAAAGTGCAGCTCTTGTCACTGCAGTGTAAATGTGGGGAAAAGGCAGCAAGAGAAAGGCAGCCCAGCTTGGGGGGTGACCCTCCCTTCCTTCAGCTGCTGGGAAACGTGGCCGGGGGTCCCTCAGAGGCACTCCAGCTGAGGAGCTGCACCACTGCCAGAGGGACTTGGCAGTGACGGGGCAAGGGCAGCTCCTAAAATGCCCAGCTGCAGGAATGAGCCGCCCAGGCCTCCGCACCAAGCCCTGTGCAGGGCACTTGGGCTGCTGGGGAATGGCCCAGCAGGGAGGTTCTGCTCCTGCCAGCCCAGCTGTTGCTGCCAACCGCATAGGAGGGGAGGTATTTTGTCAGGACAGTCGCTCATGGAACGGGTTGCCTGGGGAGGTTGTTGTATCCCCATCCGTGGAATGTTTCAAAACATGACTGGATCCCTCCCTGAGCAGCCCGGTCCGATCCCATTGGTGACTGTGGCCTGAGCAGGAGGTCACACTTAGAGACCTTGAACTGTCTCTTCTGACCCAGATTCCTCTACAGTCCTGCAGCAGTTCTGGCTTCTTACAGTCCATGAGACCTGTTGGTTCCACAGTCTGCAGAGAAACTCCTTTGCCCAGCAGGCAGTCCTGGAATGCCCAGCCATCCATGGCAGAGATTCCCAGAGCTGCCACGTGCCCCAGCTGTCCCTGAGCCCCAGCTTTGGCCTCGGCACTGAAACGCTGCCAGGACCTGTCCCTGCTGTGCAGGTCCGTGGGGCTGCAGGACACGGTGTCACACAGCACACACGGCCACTGGGTCCTGCCAGCTCCTCCAGCCTGTGCTTCCTGATTGCCGGGCATTTTAGGGGCCACCTGTCTCCAGGGATGGGCAGGGAAACAGAGATTTCCTGTGACTGGGAGCAACACAGGGCCTTGCCAAGGCAAGCAAATCGCCTGGGTTTCAGGTGCCCGTGTGCAATTCCATCTCCAGGCTCTCCCCCAGCAGCAGGTTCCTGTCCCCAGTTCCCGATCTCCCTCAGCTGAGCGGGCGGGGCGGGGCCGCAGGGCCAGGCGGGCTGGGATTGGGCGGCGGCGCTCGAGCGCTGATTGGGCAGCGCTGCCGGCCCGCGGTATAAAGGGCCGGCGGGGCGGGTGCGGTCGGTTGTGTGTGAGGGCTGAGGGCGCGGCCTCGCTGCTGCCCGGGCTGCGGAGGGGAGAGCGCCTTGGCCGCTGGGTTATGGACCGGGGGAGCCGGGGGGCGTTTAGGGGCGCCTTGTGCTGGGCAGCGGGGGCCGGGTAAGCCCCTTACCTGCCGGGTGCGCCTGGGGGGAGCCGCGGCAGGGCTGCGGGGCTGTTGCTCTCTGGGTGTCTCAGGCTTTGCCTCGGAATCCCAAAGGCTTTCCCCGTGCAGGGTTATGAGGCAAAGACTGCCTTAACTTGATTTCTTGGTGCTGCATTAATGCTTTTTGCTCGTTGTGTGTCAGTTTCCAGCCTGGCTCGTGGTTTCCCCTGGTGCCGGGGAGTGGAGGCGAGTTGTGCTTCCTGCTGGGAGAGAGAAGGGCCTTGGGAAGCTGCTCCATGAGCCACAGCTGTGCCGAGCCCGGGAGTCTGTCCAGGTGAGAGCAGGGCTTATACTGCCAGTGAGGAGCTGGGTTTGCTGTTGAAACATGCCCATGCCTTTAAATGCAAGGACAGGCAGAAGCTGGGAGGGACCCTGAGCACATTTTAAAAGCCCTTGACTGTGGGAGGAGTGTCCAGGAGAAATTATTCCTTTTTGTTGCAGGGAGGCAGTTTGTGAGGACAGGGGGGTTGCTGTGCTCTCTAGCAAAAATACTCCCCTTGGGATGTCCATGCTGAGGAAATGTTGGCCCCGTGTGGGCTGGAGCAAAGGTGTGTGGGTGCCTGTGTGTGACACCCGTGGGTGTGCAGGAAGGGGGTTCTGGTGCCATTGGAGCTGCCAGGGAGCCAAAAAGGGCACAGTGGTCTGAAAAAGGTGAAAGCTCTGTTGGCCTCTGTTGACACCTGCACCAAAGGAGATGCAAATTTTCCCCCTCTTGGTTGCAGGCTTCACAAAGCTCCCAGGAAAGGAAGTTTTAGATTCCAACTCCCCTTTATGCTAAAGGTTTCCTTGCTCTCTCAGCAGGATGTCGAGTGCCACCGTGTCCCTGAGGTTCCCCTTTCTGCTGTTGGGAGAGCGCGAGGTGGATGGAGAGGATCCCCAGGCATCTGCAGGCAAAAGGGACTCGCACAACTGCGATTTTCCTACAGCCCTCGTGAGAGGGACTTTGAGGGTACCATGGGTAATGTGCCAGCTCTCCTGGTGGAGGTTTTGTCTTGTGCTACATTTGAACACAAAGAGTTAAAACTAAAGTCAGGGGTGTTCTGGGGTATGTTACACTTGTGCAAAGCTCCTTCCCTCTGTTTATTTTCTGTTCTGGAAAGTATATTCTTGGGTTCCTGGACACTTCCTATTAAATGCTTCCCTGAAAATAATTTTGTACTGAAAGGAGAAAGGAGCTGTCTGTTAAAAGTCAGATGTCCCTGAAAAACCTTGATGTTTTTTAACTTAGTAAGCTCTTAAAATATCTCAAAGTGTGTAGGAATGCCTGGCTTCTAAAACTCACCAGCTGAGTCTTAGAGGTTTCTTTGAAGAGCTGAGTTCAGGCAGCAGAATTGGCCCTGCAGGAGGGACTCTGTGCCTGCTCTCCCGTGGCTCCAAGGGATCTCTGGCCCTTCACGCCGGCACCGAGATTTTCTCGGGAAGGGCCTCAGATCCCCGGACCAGTCTGGGACACAGGCAGGATCCCCCTGCATTTTAGGACCAAATTGGCCCCCTGGAGGGACAGTGCTGTTGGTGCCCCCCGGGTTGGGGCACCCCGAGGACTCCAGCGCGCACCGAAAGGATTATTCGGGGAGATCCTCGGGGTGCCCGGCCCTGGGGAGCTCAAAGCAAGGTCCCTGCAATGGATTCAGGCATTGCTGAGAGTATCCCAGGGGTAGCTGTCCCTGCTAGACATGGAGCTCTCTAATGGACTGTAATTGGGTTCTAAAAGTGGTGCTCCAAGTGCCAAAGCAGTGTGGGATTGGGATTAATAAATGAGCAGTGATGGTCCAATTGGCTGTTTTCTCTTGAATGTAATGGTAAGAGCTGCAGGAGTGCCAGGTGTGTGTTCCAGTCCCCAGCATTTGGTTTGCACATGTCCTGGTCAGACACAGGTCCAACTTCCTCAGTCCTTAACCCAACAGAGAGGGAATGAAGGACTGGCAGTGTTAAGGTGATTGGTGTGACAGGGGTTAAACTGGGAAAACATTGGGGAATTCCTCAGTTTGTCTGTTTGCCAAACTCACCCAAACCTTTGCTGGGAAGAGACTTCCTGAAAAACTTGAGGCAGAAATGAAATGGAAAACTGGGGATAATGAAACTGTAATTGCTGAAACTAAATGTGTCCAAGCAGCAGCTCTTGTTGTGCAGGGAATAACTCCTGTCAGCAGCAAGGTCCCGACTGAAGTGGCAGCTGCAGTTGTTCCTGTGGTGTGGGCCAGTGGAATTGCAGGAGAGTGGAAGAGGGCAGAACCTGTAGGTATTACCCCTAATGTGGGATCTCTCCTGGTAAGGCAGAGCCAGTATCCTTTAAAATGAGAATGTCAGACTGGATTGGTTGCAGTAACAGTTAAATTGGCTCATCCTGGTTTGCTTGTAGGACGTGAATGCAAGAACCTGCCAAGGAACCAATGGCCAAGGTGTCTGATTAGTGCAGGACCTGAGAGAACCACCTTGAATGACAGCCTCGAGCAGTTTCCAGTACTGGATTGCAAAGATGGCCTTTGCTGCATCTCCTTGAGCAAGGAAAGCCAAGAAACCTTTGCTTTGGAAGGAGAAAATCTGGAAAGCAGGAAGGAAGAAAAGAAGCCCCCTGACTCCTCCCTGAGCCCCAGACAGCCCATGAACTGCCTTCTGGGAATGGTAGGACAGGCTGGACTCTGGATTGCTCTCTCTGGATGTGTGGTAAGACTGTTCTGCCAACTTCTCAAACAGCCTGTAAGCATTTGCTGCCTTGGCTAGATGGTGCAAGGGCAGCCTTTAAGCAGCTGAAGCATTCCCTGAGGAGAGCTCTGGGTCTGCCAGATGTCTCAGAACTGTTGAAATCATCTTTGGTGGGGAGGGCAAACAAAGGCCAAGGTGTGCAGTGACCCCCCAACAAGGGACTTTGAGTTAATGGCATCCCTGCAAGTGAACTGTGTGGGCTGTTCCCCCTGTAGGGCAGGTGATAGTCCCAGCTACAGTGATGGGAAAAATAGTTAAAAGGGAGCCCCAAAAGCTGGAAATCCTCCAGGAGGCTCTTGGCAAACAGAGTTTTCTGAGTTCCCCCTGAAAGAAGGACAGTGATAGCTTTTGAGTGCTGGTAGATCCTTTGAGTAGATAGCCTTGAGTGTGTCCTTGTTGCACCAGTAGGCCTTGTCAAACTCCCCATCTTCGAGGAGATACACATATTAAAGTTAAAATTAATCCTTTTCCTTATCCTTTGTTGTCTTGAGGCTCTCCCCTGCAGGAACTCCAGGAACTCCTGGTGCCGCCTGGGCCGATGGATTGGACGCCCCAGCCCCTCCGTTCCTGCCCAGCCCCTGGGTCCGTGTCCAGTGGTGGCACTGCCAGCCCTGCAGGTGAAGTGGGAAGGGCCTTTCCAGGTCTTGTGGGTCACATTGATAGCAGCTGAAGTTGCAGAAAAAGGACCTGGGGTCTGTTGTTCTTTAGTTCAGAAAGCTCCTTTTGATTGGTGAGCAGGACAAAGTGGATCCTTCAGAGTTCCCATCCGTGTTTGTGTCTCAGCCTGTGTTAGGATTCAGGGCTGTAGCTGTTGTTGTCACTGAGGAGTCAAACTCTGCTTTAAATAATGAGACACTGGCCTAATGGCCCAGTGTCAGGAAAAAAGGGGGAATGCTCTCTGAGTGTTGAGATGTAACAAGAGCTGATCCTTTTTGCAGTTGGATGTAGCCTGGAAAGTGCACAGAACTGAGCTAAGGGATTGAAAGGGACCAACCAAGGGAGGTGAAGAAAGAAGGAAGAAGGGAAGTGAGGCTGCAGGCAAGCAGCAGCAAGTTGCTGTGTATCCAGGTGAGTTGTGTTGAGGTTCCTAAGACAGGCACTGAGGACTTTGAGGGCTCCAACAGAGCAGACCTGGGAAGGCCCTCGGTGACGCCCCTCTGAGACCTTCTAAGGGTAGGTGTGTATGGTAATGAGTGTTGGAAAATGTCCTGACTGTGGAACAGGAATGCAGGGAAGGAAAATGAATCCTCCTGTAATGCTGACCCCTCTCATCATCTGCAGTGGAGATAGGTCTGTGTGCCCTTTGGGAGCTGATTGCCAGGACTCCTGGTGGGCTGGAATGATTCAAGAGCATAGGAATACAAGATTGCCTGGCTTCTAAAACTCACCAGTTGTGTCTTAGAGGTTTTTCTAAGAAATTTTAGACAACACCTGAACTTCTAGTGTGTACTTCTGAGTTCAGTTGGAAAGAGATTGTCCAGGGAACAAGTATCTTTCTCATTCCAGCAAGTTGCACTTGATGAACTTCCCATCTGAGCTGATGGCCTTGGCAGGAGAAGTGCTCAGCAAGGAGGCTCTTTGCTCCTAGGCAGGAAGAAAGGCCAGTGCCCTTCCTCCCCAAGGCCCAGCCCAGCAGGGCTGGCAGGAGCTGCTGGTGTGGCTGCTCTTTGGGTTCTCAGCTGTAGCTGTGGGGTGGTGACATCGTGTTCCTGCCTGTGCTCCAGGGCAGCCAAAAGCCCCAGCCCAGCCCCTGGGCCTTTCTGGGAGCCTGAGCTATTGCAGTACTGGGGATGGGGGTTTGGGTTTTTGTTTCCCTAAAGTAGAACCGTTGGGGGGGATCTCTTATCTCACAGTTGTTGTTTTTTTGATAACTTAATTAATTACAACTTGAGAAGAAAAGCTTGTGTAACTTAGCAACTGACTTGCACTGGTTACACTGAAAGTGCCAAGGAGTTGTAGTGTCCACTGGATTGTTTGTATTGAAGCAGTTTGGTGTTTACAGAGGGATAATAACTCCTGTCAGCAGCAAGGTCCTGACTGAAGTGGCAGCTGCAGTTGTTCCTGTGGTGTGGGCCAGTGGAATTCCAAGAAAATGGACAGGGACAGAAGCTGTAAGAATTACCCCTAAGCCAGAGTCTCTCCTGGTAAGGCAAACCAAGTATCCTTTAAAATTAGGAAGCCAAGCTGGATTGGTTCTAGTAACAGCTAAATTTGCTGATCATGGTTTGATAGTAGAATGTGAATGGAAGGACCTGTAAAGAAAGGAAATGGGAAAGATGATTGATTGCTGGGAGCAGGGGCTGGCAGACAGTGGCACTGGATGTTTGGTTGTGGTTGGGAATGAGCAGCTTGACCTGCCCAGGGTTGTCTGTGCTGGGGGTGGGTTTGGGTCCTGTGTGGCCACAGGTCTGTGCAGCAGCTGGAGCCTGGGCAGGTTTGGGGGCTGTGGTGTGCCAGGCTGCTGAGTTTGTTTTGCCTGTTTCCTTGGAGTGTCCCAGTGTCCCTGCTTGGCTGTTTGTTGCCCTGCAGGCAGAAGAGCCCAGGCCTGAGCTGGCTGAGTGTTGGTGTGACCCAGAGTGGGTGTCCCTGCCCTCGGGACAGTCCCCAGAGCTGCCTTTGGCATTCCCTGCTGAAGGGTGGGAGCTGCCCAGAGCCAGCAGCATCCAGCTGGAGGATGCAGGAGGATGCAGCTCTGCTTAGCTGGGAGGTAAGAGGTGGGGTGCAGGAGCTGGCAGGGGTGTTTTTCAGGCAGAGGGAGGGCAGGAGCAGGAGAATTGCAGGTGCAGCAGCTGGGTCAGTGCTGGATGGAGTCGGGGCTGGGAAAGGGCCCTGAGTGTCAGGGCAGGGGAGAGCCCAGGGTGGCCCTGGGAGCCCTGGGGCTGTGAACAAGTGCAGTGGGCAAAGGAATGGGCACTGGAGAGCTGGGCAAACAGCTGGAGGAGTTGCAAGGAGAACCAGGAGACTGGAATGCAGGAGCAGCAGCTCCCTGTGTGTGTGTAGAACCAGGTGTACTGCAGCCCTGAGTGAGGTGGGAAATGAACCTCAGGAGGCTGGGAACGAGTCCCACACACTGGTTCAAGTGGGCTGGACTCTTCCCAAGTGTCTGAAAAGCTTTTCTTCAGTGTTGCTTTATCAGTTGAAAACTGGAGTGATTGTCGAGGTGTTGGCACTTGCTTTCCTGTGTCTTTGGTGAGGTGTTGACTCAGTACCTTTCTTGGAGCTGCTGTTGGATGAAGAGGTGCCTCCAATTGACCTGTAAGGTCCTTGTTTTTCTTCCCTGCTTCTCCCAGCTTGTCCAGGAGATGGAATTCCAGTGCTACAGTCTGGGTGGGTCATGGTGCTCCCAAAAGGAGCCTTTGTGCCTTCAGGACAGGTTTTGGTGCCACTGGAGCTGCTGGGAGAAGCATAGGGTTGGCAGTGAGAGGCCTGGAATGATGTTGCTGCGGCACAGAAGAAATGAGCAGTGATGGTACAGTTGACTATTTTCTCTTGAATATAATGGTAAGAGCTGCAGGAGTGCCAGGTGTGTGTTCCAGTCCCCACCATTTGGTTTGCACTTGTCCTGGTCAGACACAGGTCTAACTTCCTCAGTCCTTAACACAATAGAGGGAGAATTAAGGACTGGCAGTGTTAAGGTGATTGGTGTGACAGGGGTTAAACTGGGAAAACATTGGGGAATTCCTCAGTTTGTCTATTTGCCAAACTCACCCAAACCTGTGCTCGGAAGAGATGCACTGGAAAAGTTGAGGCAGAAATGAAATGGAAAACTGGGGATGTTGAAACTATAATTGCTGGAACTAAATGTGTCCAAGCAGCAGCTCTTGTTGTGCAGGGAATAACTCCTGTCAGCAGCAAGGTCCTGACTGAAGTGGCAGCTGCAGTTGTTCCTGTGGTGTGGGCCAGTGGAATTGCAGGAGAGTGGAAGAGGGCAGAACCTGTAGGTATTACCCCTAATGTGGGATCTATATGGGTAAGGCAAACCCAGTATCCTTTAAAATCAGAATGATAGCTTGGATTGGTTGCAGTAACAGCTAAATTGGCTCCTCCTGGTTTGCTTGAAGGACGTGAATGCAAGAACCTGCCAAGAAACCAATGGCCAAGATGATTGATCAGTGCAGGACCTGAGAGAACCACCTTCAATGACAACCTTAGGATTAAAAGATGGCTGTTGCTTTTGAAGGAGAAAATCTGGAAAGCAAGAAGGAAGAAAAGAAGCCCCATGACTCCTCCCTGAGCCCCGGACAGCCCATGAACTGCCTTGCTGGGAATGGTAGGACAGGATGGACTCTGGATTGCTCCCTCTGGATATGTGGTAAGACTTTTATACCAGCTTTTAAGAACAGCCTGTAAGCATTTGCTGCCTTGGCTAGATGGTGCAAGGGCAGCTTTTAAGCAGCTGAAGCATTCCCTGAGGAGAGCTCTGGGTCTGCCAGATGTCTCAGAACTGTTTGGAAGCATCTTTGGTGGGGAGGGCAAACAAAGGACGAGGTGTGCAGTGACCCCCCTGAGAAGGGACTTTGAGTTAATGGCATCCCTGCAAGTGAAATCTGTGGGCTGTTCCCCCTGTAGGGCAGGTGACAATCCCAGCTACAGTGATGGGAAAAATGGTTAAAAGGGAGCCCAAAAAGCTGAAAATCCTCCTGGAGGCTCTTGGCCAACAGAGTTTCCTGAGTTCTCCCTGCAAGAAGGATAGTGATAGCTTTTGAGTGCTGATAGATCCTTTGAGTAGATAGCCTTGAGTGTGTCCTTGTTGCCCCAGTAGGCCTTGTCAAAGTCCCCATATTCCAGGAGATATGCATATTGAAGTTTAAAATGATCTCCATAATCCTTTGTTGTCTTGAGGCTCTCCCCTGCAGGAACTCCAGGAACTCCTGGTGCCGCCTGGGCCGATGGATTGGACGCCCCAGCCCCTCCGTTCCTGCCCAGCCCCTGGGTCTGTGTCCAGTGGTGGCACTGCCAGCCCTGCAGGTGAAGTGGGAAGGGCCTTTCCAGGTCTTGTGGGTCACATTGATAGCAGCTGAAGTTGCAGAAAAAGGACCTGGTGTCTATTATTCCTGAGTTAGGAAAGCTCCTTTGGATTGGTGAGCAGAACAAAGTGGATCCTTCAGAGTTCCCATCCGTGTTTGTGTCTCAGCCTGTGTTAGGATTCAGGGCTGTAGCTGTTGTTGTCACTGAGGAGTCAAACTCTGCTTTAAATAATGAGACACTGGCCTAATGGCCCAGTGTCAAGAAAAAAGGGGGAATGATATCTGAGTGTTGAGATGTAACAAGGGCTGATCCTTTTTGCAGTGGGATGTAGCCTGGAAACCGCACAGAGCTGAGCTAAGGGATTTAAAGGGACCAAGCAAGGGAGGTGAAGAAAGAAGGAAGAAGGGAACTGAGGCAGTAGACAAGCACCTCTAAGTTACACTGTAAACAGGTGAGTTGTGTTGAGGTTCCTCAGGCAGACACTGAGGACTTTGAGGGCTCCAGACAAAGCAGACCTGGGAAGGCCCTCGGTGAAGCCCTTTGGAAACCTTCTAAGGGTAGGTGTGTATGGTAATGAGTGTTGGAAAATGTCCTCACTGTGGAACAGAAATGCAGGGAAGGAAAATGAACCCTCCTGTATTGCTTCCATATCATCTGCAGTGGAGATAGGTCTGTGTGCCCTTTGGGAGCTGATTGCCAGGGCACCTGGCGGTCTGGAATGATTCAAGAGCATAGGAATAAAAGATTGCCTGGCTTCTAAACCTCTCCATCTGAGACTTAGAGGCTTCTTTGAAGAGCTGAGTTCAGGCAGGAAAATTAGCCCCCCAGGAGGGACTCTGTGCCTGCTCTCCCGTGGCTCCAAGGGATCTCTGGCCCTTCACGCCGGCACCGAGATTTTCTCGGGAAGGGCCTCAGATCCCCGGACCAGTCTGGGACACAGGCAAGATCCCCCTGCCTTTAGAAATGAGGCCTTCTTGTGGCTTCCTCCCGTACCCGTTGGTGGGTTCCAAAGAAGGCCTCTTGAAATGCCTTTTGGGCTGTCCATGGCAAGCTTGAGACCAAATTGGCCCCCTGGAGGGACAGTGCTGTGGGTGCCCCCCGGGTTGGGGCACCCCGAGGACTCCAGCGCGCACCGAAAGGATTATTCGGGGAGATCCTCGGGGTGCCCGGCCCTGGGGAGCTCAAAGCAAGGTCCCTGCAATGGATTCAGGCATTCCTGAGAGTATCCCAGGGGTAGCTGTCCCTGCTAGACATGGAGCTCTCTAATGGACTGTAATTGGGTTCTAAAAGTGGTGCTCCAAGTGCCAAAGCAGTGTGGGATTGGGATTAAGAAATGAGCAGTGATGGTCCAATTGGCTGTTTTCTCTTGAATATAATGGTAAGAGCTGCAGGAGTGCCAGGTGTGTGTTCCAGTCCCCAGCATTTGGTTTGCACATGTCCTGGTCAGACACAGGTCCAACTTCCTCAGTCCTTAACCCAGTAGAGGGAGAATTAAGGACTGGCAGTGTTAAGGTGATGGGTGTGACAGGGGTGAAACTGGGAAAACATTGGGGAATTCCTCAGTTTCGCTATTTGCCAAACTCACCCAAACCTCTGCTAGGAAGAGTTTGAGTAGAAAAGTTGAGGCAGAAATGAAATGGAAAACTGGGGCTATTGAAACTGTAATTGCTGGAACTAAATGTGTCCAAGCAGCAGCTCTTGTTGTGCAGGGAATAACTCCTGTCAGCAGCAAGGTCCTGACTGAAGTGGCAGCTGCAGTTGTTCCTGTGGTGTGGGCCAGTGGAGTTGCAGGAGAGTGGGAGAGGGCAGAACCTGTAGGTATTACCCCTGATGTGGGATCTATATGGGTAAGGCAAAGCCAGTATCCTTTAGAATCAGAATGCCAGACTGGATTGGTTGCAGTAACAGCTAAATTGGCTCCTCCTGGTTTGCTTGTAGGATGTGAATGCAAGAATCTGCCAAGAAAACCAATGTCCAAGATGAATGATGAGTGCAGGACCTGAGAGAACCCCCTTCAATGACAACCTTAGGATTAAAAGATGGCTGTTGCTTTTGAAGGAGAAAATCTGGAAAGCAGGAAGGAAGAAAAGAAGCCCCATGACTCCTCCTGAGCCCCAGACAGCCCATGAACTGCCTTGCTGGGAATGGTAGGACAGGCTGGGCTCTGGATTGCTCCCTCTGGATATGTGGTAAGACTGTTATGCCAACTTCTCAAACAGCCTGTAAGCATTTGCTGCCTTGGCTAGATGGTGCAAGGGCAGCCTTTAAGCAGCTGAAGCATTCCCTGAGGTGAGCTCTGGGTCTGCCAGATGTCTCAGAACTGTTGGAAGCATCTTTGGTGGGGAGGGCAAACAAACTGGACAAGGTGTGCAGTGACCCCCCTGAGAAGGGACTTTGAGTTAATGGCATCCCTGCAAGTGAACTGTGTGGGCTGTTCCCCCTGTAGGGCAGGTGACAATCCCAGCTACAGTGATGATAAAAATAGTTAAAAGAGAGCCCAAAAAGCTGAAAATCCTCCTGGAGGCTCTTGGCAAACAGAGTTTGCTGAGTTGCCCGTGAAAGAAGGATAGTGATAGCTTTTGAGTGCTAGTAGATGCTTTTAATAGATAGCCTTGCGTGTGTCTTTGTTGCCCCATTAGGCCTTGTCAAAGTCCCCATATTCCAGGAGATATACGTATTAAAGTTTAAAATGATCTCCATAATCCTTTGTTGTCTTGAGGCTCTCCCCTGCAGGAACTCCAGGAACACCTGGTGCCACCTGGGCCGATGGATTGGACGCCCCAGCCCCTCCGTTCCTGCCCAGCCAGTGGGTCCGTGTCCAGTGGTGGCACTGCCAGCCCTGCAGGTGAAGTGGGAAGGGCCTTTCCAGGTCTTGTGGGTCACATTGATAGCAGCTGAAGTTGCAGAAAAAGGACCTGGGGTCTCTTTTTCTTGAGTTCAGAAAGCTCCTTTTGATTGGTGAGCAGAACAAAGTGGATCCTTAGGGTCAAGTATAAAGTGGGAATGATATGTGCATGTTGAGATGTAACAAGAGCTGATCCTTTTTGCAGTGGGATGTAGCCTGGAAACTGCACAGAGCTGAGCCAAGAGATTGAAAGGGACCAACCAAGGGAGGTGAAGAAAGAATTAAAGTGAGGCAGCAGCCAAGCAGCAGCAAGTTGCTGTGTAAGCAGGTGAGTTGTGTTGAGGTTCCTAAGACAGGCGCTGAGGACTTTGAGGGCTCCAGACAGAGCAGACCTGGGAAGGCCCTCGGTGAAGCCCCTTGGAAACCTTCTAAGGGTAGGTGTGTATGGTGATAAGTGTTGGAAAATGTCCTGATTGTGGAACAGGAATGCAGGGAAGGAAAATGAATCCTCCTGTAATGCTGACCCCTCCCAGCAGCTGTAGTAGAGATACCTGTGTGTGCCCTTTGGGAGCTGATTGCCAGGGCACCCGTGGGGCTGGGATCATGGCAGGGTGTTGTAAGCAAGGAATGCCTGGCTTCTGAAACTCACCAGCTGAGTCTTAGAGGCTTCTTTGAAGAGCTGAGTTGAGGCAGCAGAATTGGCCCTGCAGGAGGGACTCTGTGCCTGCTCTCCCGTGGCTCCAAGGGATCTCTGGCCCTTCACGCCGGCACCGAGATTTTCTCGGGAAGGGCCTCAGATCCCCGGACCAGTCTGGGACACAGGCAAGACCCCCTGCCTTTAGAAATGAGGCCTTCTTGTGGCTTCCTTCCCGTCCCCGTTGGTGGGTTCCAAAGAAGGCCTCTTGAAATGCCTTTTGGGCTGTCCATGGCAAGCTTGAGACCAAATTGGCCCCCTGGAGGGACAGTGCTGTTGGTGCCCCCCGGGTTGGGGCACCCCGAGGACTCCAGCGCGCACCGAAAGGATTATTCGGGGAGATCCTCGGGGTGCCCGGCCCTGGGGAGCTCAAAGCAAGGTCCCTGTAATGGATTCAGGCATTCCTGAGAGTAGCCTGGACTGTGCAGAAAGGGAGCAGTTTGTCCTGTGGAGTTGGGATGGGTTTGTTCAGGATGCCTTGGGAGGCAGGGCTGGAGAGGCCCCTCTGTTGGCTGTAGTGGTGGAAGGTTGTAGCAGCAGGGATGGAGCCTTCGACCTCCTGCTCCCCCCGTGAGCCCCGACGGGACCGTGCCCTTGGCAATGGAGGGCCCCCCATTGCTGAGCCAGCGGTTCCGGGGGCCAGGAGGGATGGGATCAGGATGCCGAGCTCCGCCCAGGGCCAGGGCTGCCAATGTTCAACCATGGAGAGAACTGAAAGCAGAGTGAGATGGAAGCCAAGCTGCAGCACAGGGGTGGGCGAGAAAAGACCCTGGTCCTCAGGTGGAGCTTTGAATTCCCTGGAAAAATGGATCCTGTCAGATGGTTCAGGCCCTTGTGGATGCTGGAGCAGAGGTCTCTGTAATTTATGGTCACCCTAAAAAGTTGCAAGGACAGCAAGTTCTGACTGCAGGATGAGGTGGGAAACAAAGTGCAGTGGTCCAGAGAAAAGCTGAGCTTAAAATTGGTCCTGTGCCAGAGCAGCCTTGTGCAGTGCTTGTTGCTGTCCCTGAGTGTCCCATTGCAGTGGATATTCCCAAGGGTGCCTTGTGCTGGGGAACACTGGGGGCAGTTCCCTTTCCCTGGGCAGGGCAGGCAGGGCACGTTTCCCCCCTCGAGGGTGGCTCCACAGTCCCACCCTCTGCCCTGGGAGCGTGGCAGAACACCTGGACCCACTGTCCTTGCCAGAGAGGGCACAAGGGATGGTTGGATGGGTGAGGGAATGGTTCAGGGAGTACAAGCACCATTAGAATGAGTAGGGCAGCACATGGAAAGGAAGGGGGGAGTTAATCCAGACAGAATTCAAGCACCTGCCCAACCTGTGATAGTTTTAGGAACTCAGAGGTGTTGTGGTCCCCAGGAACTGTTGCCCAGGACTAGGCAGGAGACTTCAGGCTTGGTCACCCCCAGAGCAAGGTGGAAGCCCAGCAGTTTATTGGTTGGTTTGGCTTTTGGTGACAACAAGGTCCTCCTTTGGGACCAATCCTTGGCCTGGGCCATAAAGTCCCAGGGCAGAAGTGTGAGTTTGAGTGGGAAATGAGCAGCAGGGAGGGTTGGAAACAGCTCAGGGAGCAATTCAACAGGCTCCAGACCTGTGGCCAATACGAGCTCCAGAGGGGGAACGGAAGGTTCCTGCCAGTGCTAATGATGCCAATTGGAGCCTCTGGCAGAAGTAGGGTAATGTAAGGGGGGTACTTTTGAATTAGATGATCAATGGAGCATAGAGGCGTGAGAAAGAAATCATATTAGGTTGTGAAACCAGCTGGAGTGTGGTACAATGTAACTTGATGGCACAAGCTAATTGTAAGGTCCATTGTGCTTTTCAGCAAGTCAGCCTGATATCCCCTGTTATCAGAGCTGAGTTCTTCCTTGGTTCTGCTACATCTTGCAAGGTAGGTACATGTACCTTTGAAACACCATGGGAGAGGTCATACCTAGGGGTGAGAAAGATGATGGTGAGAGGAAGATGATGTGGTCAGGGGTTGCTGGCCCCTTGCCCTACAAGTAGGGCAGGCCCAGACTGTTGCCACCAGGCAATGATCAGGCGGGGTTTGGCTGCCAGTCAGGCCTCCCCTTACACTGCGTCCTGGCCCTACGTGGTGTAATGTGGAGCTGATCAAATGGGCTGTCAGGACTGCTGAGCTGAGCGATCCTCATCCTGCCACCGAGCCTGTGTTGCTCCGCGGGGACGCCCGCTAAGGGATGGGCACCGACCAGCTGCTGCAGATCCTGACAGCCCTGCCTGGCTGTGGGGGTGGGCACAGGTTAGTGATAGGAGGCAATTGGGGAAAAAAGACTTTAAATATCCTTTAGTGTTCCTTTAATACCCCTTATTTAGTATTCATAATATTTTCCCTTTAATTTCCCCTTGTACTAACCAAATATTGTGTTAATGGTTATCCATAATATTGTGTTAAGATCCTTTTTGGTATCCCTTTAATTCCCTTTTTACTAGTTAATATTATACTGTATTGAATGCTGTTCTCAGTATTTGTTTTAATGCCACACGATAAGGCAGTTCATTTGTATCCTTTTTTAACTTTTGATTCTCTTTGCTAAGTTTATTATTATTATTATTCCCACTGTAATAAAGATATTTTGTGTGTTTGAATGTTTGTGGCACTTGTCTTTATTCCGGGCATGTATCCTAATGAACTGTTCCAGGTAGGAATGAAGTGCCCTTAGGATTTGGGAATAGGAAGTTACTGGCAGCCAGCCCAAGATACACCCTGTTGGAGAAGCAGCTCTGAGTATGTTCTTGGGCTTTAGTGGCAACTTAACAAATGCTAAGAGGGCCTGAAATCCCCATAGGGCCTTGGGTAAAAAGCTCCTCCAGGATGCCCAGGCCAGGCCCTGCTCAGGAAGGCAGCCCCATGGAATGGAGATGGTGTATCCAAGCCAGAGCCAGAGCAGGGGTCGGGGCAGGAGCGAGGCCTCGGGAGGGAGTTGCCCCTGGCCCTGTGGTTGAAGCAACAAGTGTAGATCCCCTGGACAGTGAGCACAAATCACTGGGGAAATGGGGAAAAGCCCCAGAGCAAGTGCTGGGAGCAGAGAGGGAGCATGCATGGCTCACTGCTGGGTCAGCCACATGTGTCAGTGGGAAGCACTTTTGGAAAGCAGGAGCTTATAACCCGTGCCAGAGGGAGTTTGAAGTCACGATAGGGGGAGGCAAAAGTAGTCCATGAGCTGAGTGAGACACTGTACCTGTGGGAATGAAACAGGAAGAACTAGGGCAGTGTCAGGTTTGTAGGGATTTGGGGTCAGTTGGCAGTGGTTTGGCTACTTGGCTCCCAAGTGACACCATCACAGAATTAGTGATTAAATGCAGACAAGGGAAATGGGAATATGTTCCTGTGAATAAATGTTAGTGGAGGGAATGATATTGCCATGTTGTAGCTTGATATCTTACAGAAACTGTGGATCCTGACCATCCTCGCAGCCCTTGTGGTCCCTCTGGGCGATGCTGTTCCCTGGAAAGTTCCCTGGAAAAGGTGCCTGGGTCGGGTGACTTGGTTTGATTTGGATGGAGATGGAAAAGCAGCTCCAAACCAGGACCCCCAGACAAGGTGACCTGGGAAGCAAATGGCCCTTGGCCAGGGCTCAGTCTCCCTTTGTGCCCGGGGGGACTCTCTGGCAGGGCCGGGGTCTGTCGGGCTCATTGTGCGGGCGGCTGTTGGTGCCCTCAGTGGGATTGGATGGATGTGATTCCAGGGGCTGGGAGCACTGTTGCCATGCAGTGCTGTGGTTTCCCTTACGGTGCCGGGTCCGGGGGGTCTCCCTGGCATCGTTGTCCCCCTGTGTGAGCGGTGCCAGTCCCAGCCCCAGTGTCACAGCAGCAGGGCCGTCCCCTGGGCTCTGCCTGCTGGGCTGTTCTGGGAAGTGCTGCCAAAAGAGCAAAGGGATCGGCTGGGGCAGGGGATGGCACAGTTTGGCATCATCCTCCCCAGGCGAATATTGGTCCAACTGTTGGGTACCTGCTGCCTGTGTCCTGCAGCCCAACATCATCAGGATAACAGAATTCCTTTCTTCACTCTGATTCCAGTGCTTGCTTCTTGCCCCTGGCAGTGAGGCTGGGGGGACACGGGACTGGGAGGAACAGGAGCTGGTATTGGATTTGTAGACAGTGGAGACATGGAATTGTTTGGTAACCAATGGCAAAGAGCTGGGCCAGGTGTATCCCGAGTGCTGAATTTAGGAGCACAAGGGATGCCCACTGTATTTACCCCCCACCCTTCACTCCAGAATGTGATGGGGAGTTTGGGCAGCTCTCTAATGGTTCCCCAAGATGTAATTGTTGTGCACAGGGGAACACCAGTAACTTATGAACTGGGCTGAGTGCACATGACATGGTGTGTATATTGTAATACAAAGAAATGAGGCACAGAAGGACTTAATGAGTACCAGTGAACTGATCTGGAGGGCTGTATTCACATCCTGGATTGCAAAAATTGACTGGATTTTGTCTCCTGAATTGCTGCAGTGCACCAACTGATATCGTGCTGGAAAAATAAGACACTGCAATGTAAGTAAACCAGGGATCCTTGTATGTAAATACAAATTATTGCCCTGTAAATTTGAAAAAAGACTTGACTTGATCACCAAATACGAACAGTAATTAATAGGGGTCAATTAATGGCCTATGGGCATCAGGTAGAAGAAGTCACTGCTCACCACTGGTGGGACATATTTACAGGATTCTCACCATCTGCTACAAAGTTTTTGAACACTTTAATCCATCCACTGATCACAGTAATTATACTGATTTTATGAACAATATGCAGTTGTTGACTCTGGGATCAACGAGAAGAAGTTGTTCAAAGGCTGCAGGTGCAGTGAGTGTGTGCTGGGCCAAGGCAGCCAAGGTGTGTGCAGCTGTTCCGTGCCCTCCACCCTTGGCCCCGCCGGGTTCCTGCCCAGCGCTCCAGGGGTGGCCAACGGGGAGCTCACGGGAACCTGCCCATGCCCACGGCCCCACAGTGCCAGGCCTGGCCTAAAGCCAGCTTGGTTGGGCAGAGCCTGGCCAGCGGGACCCCCTTGGAGCCGCCCCGCAGCCTCCCCTGGTGTGGAGGCACCCGCAGGAATTGTCCCAGTGCCGGAGCCTGCGGGATCGGCTGCCCCGGGGCTGCCAGTGGGCTGGGGGGGAGCAGGAGGGGGCCGTGGGGAGGGATTTCTGCTGAGCCACAGTTCTGCCTTGCTCATTTCCTTTTGTATCCCCTAAATCTGTATCCCATGTGTTGGACTGTGTTTGTTTAAGCTGTTCCTATTATTCCATGACCAGTGAGGAGTTGTTTTCTGGAGTGCCCTGCCTGTCAGCAGGGCAAGTGCAGCCCTGGAAGAGACAGGAATATTCAAAAATGCACCAGTTCTTGTGAAGCTCAACCGCGTAAAACATTTATGGAGCTAAAATTCCACAGCACTGAGCTGTTGGGTCCCAAATAATATTGGAGGGAGAGGCAGAAAATGCCACTGCTGCTGGGGCTGAACTGTCTGCAGTGACTGGGCAGGACTTTGCCCTGATGCCTGAGTGCATCTTTAGGATAGATCCCAACTGTCAGCCCCTGGCTCCATAACTTGAGAAGAGGGTGTTCCTGCAAGCCCAGCTGCTGTGTTGGTGGTCCTGGGGGCACCTCTTGCCCTGGCCTGCTGTGAATGTCTTTGTGTTGCAGCTCAATAAAGTCCCTTCTAGTGGTGATTGTGTCAATTTTGTGTCAGTTCCTTTCCCCTCTCCCCGTGGCTGCATCACTGGCTTGTGCCTAAATGAACTCTTCCCCTGCAGCAGTTCCCTGCTGCTCTCAGAGAGGGTGGAGCTGAGGCCCCTGAGCAAAGGGAGAAAGGATCCAGCCAAGGCAGGCCCGTGCTCCCCCCCTGCCTTCCTCCAGCCTCCCTCCTTACAGTTCCCATCCCTGCTGCACACAGCCTGTTCCCAAACAACCCCTGTTCCTGTTCTCTCTCCGTGTCTCCCCCCACAACTCCCCTCCTATAATCTCCAGCTACCCAGCACAGGGATTCGTGTGCTGGGACAGTGATTGGCAGGAGGAAGGGGAGCCTTGGCCTCACCTGCCCAGCTCAGGTGGGTGGCAGAGAATTGGGGTGGCCTGGCAAGGCATGAACATATTTCTGAGTTCTGGAGTGCCTTGAATCCTTTCCCTGTCAGGTTTCTCTCCCTCATTTCCTGGAGTTCAGCATCCCAGATGTCTCTTCCTTTGTCCAAAGTCCAATGGCAGAGGATTGACTAACTCCCAAGGGAGGTTTGGAATGAAAAGGGTTCTGTTCAAATGGGGCAAGGAATGCAATAAGAAAGTTGAGCCTCCTTTTAGTGCCTGAATGAGAGAGGAATAAAAATGCCACATTTTATTTGTTGTCCCCCCTGGATTTTTCATGGCTAAAACTCTCTAGTGAGCAATTGAAGAGAAGGGTGAAGGGCAGGAGCCTTTGACTTGCCCCGTGCCCTTAATTGCCTTGTTCTCCTCTCTTCCAGGCCAGGCCAAAGCCCTGATCCAGCCCAGCTCTGCCAAGTGCCCTGGGCTGGGAGCAGCCAAAGGCAAGAGGCTGCAGCCCCGCCGGCCGGGCTGGGGGCTCCTGGTGCTGCCCGTGGGGTGGGGTAAGTCAGAGGGACACGTTTCTCTCCTCCTGCTGTTGGCATTTGCTCCCTGGGCACTGGATGTGTAAGGAAGGACGCAGTAGCAGGGAAGGGCAGTGTTTCCAAACTGTCTGAATGTTGCCCCCAGGTTTGGGATGGGGGTGGTTGGGTTTGGCCTGGGCCGGTCAGGATCAGCCATAAAGGACCCACCAGAGCCCTGAACCCTCACTGGACATGTCCAGCCTCTCAAGTCATTAATTTTCAATAGAGGACAAAGTATTGGTACTTGCTTCTGATCTGTGGAGAATTTCCTTTGGAATGATCAACCAGAGAGTGTATCAGTGCAAAGCATCTTTTTGGGTCTTTTGTTTGTTTGTAATTTCCTCTCTGGCTTCAATGAGTTTGATGTGCTCCTGTTAAGGAAGCAGCATGAAGTCATGCTGCGTGTGCCTGTCCCCAGCCTGGCACTGCCACAGGGACACACTGGGCACTGACCATGAGAGGGAACAAAACCACTGCCTGCCAGAGGGTTTGTCCTGGGCCAGTCAGGCCCTGGGCAGGAATTGGATTGGGCAACTCCATCAGCTGCTCTTCCCTCCCCCACAAAGCCTCATCCCCTGGGCATTAATGACGTGCCCTGTGCCCAGCGCTCACTGTTCGCCCAGCGCTCACTGTTCACCCAACTGAAACCAGAGCAAGGCTTGCTTTGCTTGGAACAACTTAAAATAACTTTAAACCAAAATAAATCACTTTTTTCTTCTTTTTTTTCTTTTAGATGCTGGAATTGCCTCTCTGGCTGTGTGCTGAGCTCTGGCTGCAGGGGACTGTCAGGCCTTGGTGGCTGTGAGTTCCTGTTCTTCTCCCTGGGAAACTGTGAATAGTTATTCATTGGATTGCAGAAATGTTTTCTGAAGCCTGTCCCCTTCTTTGTGCCTTTTGCTGACAGACCTTCTCTTTCTGCCTTTGCATGTAGAGCTGTTCCCTGATGTCCATTCACTGGCCTGAATTCCTTGCAGCTCCCAGCTGGGGAAACCTGGGAGAACATGGCAGGGACAGAGGTGACATTTGTAGCTGCCAACTTGGGGTAATTTCGAGGAGACCCAGCAACCGTTTGTGTAGGAAAAGGTGAGGTGCTGCAGAGGGGAGGGAGGTGGCATTTTGGAGGGGTCCCACTGAGGGGGGAGTGGAGTGCCTGGGGCTGGAGTGTGAGTTATTAAACAGGGAAGAAGGGAAGGATGCTTGGGAGGGAAACACTCAGGGAATGTGTAGGGATGGAATGGAAATTTGGGGCGTCAGGAAGAGCAAATGGGTGATGTAGAGGAAGGGACATGTTGGGGGTAAGACTTGATGTCATCTGTAGAGGGCAGAATGACCATTTGGAGGTAAAGTGAGGCAGTCAGTGGTGGGCAGGGAGGGAAATTTCTGTTGGTAAAATCAGAGGTGATGTGGAGCAGAGAGAATGCACATCATGATGGACACTGAGGCAGTCAGGGGTGGGCAGGAAAGGAAACCTTTGGGGGTAAAACTTGAGGGAACGTTCAGGGCAGAGACTGAATATTTTGAAGTATAAATGAGGTACTCAGTGGTGGACAGTTGGGGAGTGTTTTAGGGTAAACTTGGTGTAGCCCACAGAGTAGAGAATGAACATGTATTTGTACAGAGGAGCTGATTACATGTGGGTAGGTAAGGAGAATTTTGGGAGTAAAATCTGGGCAATCTGTAGCAGAGAGAATGAATATCTTGGGGTAAAGTGAGGCAGTCAGTGTTGGGCAGGTAGAGAAAATTTGTGTTTGTCAAATTTGAGGTCACGTGGAGCAGAGAATGTACATCCTGAGGTAAACTGGGGTAATCAGTTGTGGACTCGTAGGGAAAATTGGGAGGGAAATATCTGAGGCAATCTCTATGTTAGAGAATGAATATCGAGAGATGAACATGAGGTACTCAGTGGTGGACTTGTAGGAAAATTGTGGGGGTCAAATCTGTGGCAATGTGCAGCAGAGAGAAGGAACATTTTGGAACAAAGTGAGGCAGTCAGTAGGGAGAGGCAGAGGAATTTCTGAGGGTGAAACTTGAGCAAATGTGCAGGGCAGAGAATGAATATTTGGAGGTCCAAAAGAGGTAATCAGGAGTGTGCAGTAGGGAAGACTCTGGGGAGAGAATGACTCTTTTGTGTTCAAGAAGAGGTAATCAGGAGTGGCTGGAAGGGGAAAGTTTGGGGGTTAAAAAGGAGGTTCATTCTCTGCAGGGCAGGGAATGAACACACTGAGGTAACCTGAGGTGATGAGTGGTGAGAGACACAGACAATTGTGGGTGTTAAAGTTCAGGTGATCTGCTGGGAAGAGAAGGAACCTGTTGAGGTAAAGATGAGGCACTGGGTGGCAGACAGGTGGGGAGAGGTTTGAGATAAGCCTGAGGTGTGTGTGGGGTGCAGAATGACCCTCTGTAGGTACAAAGGAGCTGGTCAGACGTGGACAGGTAAGGCAGATGTTGGGAGTAAAATGTGGGGCAATCTGTCACAGAGAGAATGAATATTTTGGGGTAAGGGGAGGCAGTCAGCAGTGGGCAGAGAGGGAAATCTTTGTTTGTCAAACCTGAGGTAATGTGGAGGAGAGAGAATGCACCTCCTGGGGTAAACTGGGGCAAACAGTAGTGGACAGGTGAGGAGGTTTTGGGGGAAACTTTGAGGTCATCTCTGTGGCAGAGGATGAATGTTTGGAGGTAAAAATGAGGTAATAAGTAGTTTGCAAGCAGGGAAAACTGTGAGGGTAAGTGTGGATGTCACCTAGGGGAGAAAATGAGGCTTTTGAGGTCCAGTGAGGCAGTCAGTGGTGGGCAGGGAGGGAAAATTTGTGTTTGTAAAATCAGAGGTCATGTGAGGAGAGAGAATGCACCTCCTGGGGTAAACTGGGGTAAACCTTGCGGACCTGCAGGGAAAATGTGGGGGGTAAAACTTGTGGGAATCTGCAGGGCAGAGAGTGAATCTTCTGAGGTGAAAATGAGTTCCTGGGTGGTGGAGAGGTGGGGAAAGTGTTGAGAGTAAACTGGAGGTGGTCTGCTGGGTAGAGAATGAACATCTTGAGGTAGAAGTGAGTTGCTGAGATGTGGAGAGGTCAGGAAAATGCAGTGGGTCCAGTGTGAGGTCACCTGCAGCAGAGAGGATGTACCTCCTGATGGACACTGAGGCAGTCAGGGGTGGGCAGGAGGGGAAACCTTTGGGGGTAAAACTTGAGGGAATGTCCAGGGCAGAGAATGAATATTTTGAAGGATAAATGAGGTCCTCAGTGAGGTATTCATTGGATTGCAGAAATGTTTTTTGAAACCTCTCCCCTTCTTTGTGCCTTTTACTGACAGACCTTCTCTTTTTGCCTTTGAATTTACAGCCTCCTTGTAACTCCCAGCCCGGAAAACCTGGGATAACTGAGGAGGGACAGAGATGAAGGTTTTATCTGCAAACTTGGGGTAATTTCTGCAGGATACAGCAACTGTTTGTGTGGGAAAGTGTGTTTAACCACATTGGCCCAAGTTGTGTTTGCACCAGCTGGGGCAGAGGTGCCAAGCAATCCAAAGCAAACCCTGCTCAGCCTCCAAATCCCAGGGGAAGTTCTCCAAGCTGTTCATTGAGGGTCTAAAGATACATTGAAATGGAACCAAGACACTACTAAGTTTCCTGGGAATCCAGTATTGCTGTCCTAGAATTTTTAACAGCTTTTTAAGCTTTTATGACAATAATGGCTTTCTTCCTTTGATTGAATCCTGCGGTAGGATTTGGGGTTTCTTTGGATTCTGAATCCCTCCCAGGGGCCCTGACACTGGTCAGGAGCTGGCAGGACAAACAGAGTCAGAGCTCCTGGCAGGCACAGGGGGTTTCCCCCAGAGTGGATCCAACTGCTGCCCCCAGCCTGGCCAGGCGGGATCTGCTTTGGCTCCCGGCTTCTGCCAGAGACAGAATGTGTTCCCTTGATTGGAATGAGGATCCCGTAGCTTCATCTCCTAGAGGTTCCCTGGGCAGCTGATCCACTCTGCCCCGTGTCCTGCTCTCAGTTCCTGCCCAGCCAGAGCCAACTGTACCAAGGGCAAGAGCACTCCCAGCCTGGATAGGGAATGGGGGACTGGCTTGTGCACAATTCACCTAGAAAGTCAAACGAGGGGATTGTTGGAGTATCTAGCTCCTTAGGGAACCTGCTGGGAGTAGAGAAGCACAACCCCAAACCTCCGGCTGTGGGTGGAGTCGTGGAACGTAAACCAGCACAAACTCATCCCCCAAAATGGACCGTGGAAGAGCAGGACCAAATAAGGGTCAGCGTCCCTGTGGAAAGGCAAAAGGAATTGGTTGGGACTTTGATTGTCCCCTAGGGAGATGGAGGTTGCTGGGATGCAGAGAATGCCCTCCCTCAGGCTGCCAAGATCTCTCAGCGCAGCGGCTTTGGCCGACAGGGCAGCAAAAGATTGTTCTCTGCGGGGGGCCCAGGTTTGGGTTCCGGTCTCAGCATTGCAGGTTTGGATGAATTCTACCTACAGCCCGCAATTCCATGGGGAATTCCTGCTGCAATAGCCTCCCAGTGCCTCCTGGAGCCCGGATCTTCCCCCGCAGAGCTGCCACTTTAACGCCAGGTTTGCCAGGAAGCAGCCACGGTTCCAGGTCTGCTCAGCGGGATCGGGACAAGGACAGGTTCATTTTCCACAGACTTTGCCGTTTATAACCCTCCTCCCCAGCCCCGCCGGTGTCGCTGGGGGGACTTGAGCGAGTTCCTTGGAATTCGGCCGATTCTCCGCCCGGGCCGGGCTCCAGGGGCTGTGCCTCGCCCCGGGGGCCGGGAGCG
>NW_026991050.1:0-25590 GCF_036250125.1 Pseudopipra pipra
CCTAAGAGAATAAAAATCAGGAAAGGAGCCTAAGAGAATAAAAATCAGGAGAGGAGCCTAAGAGAATAAGAATCAGGAGAGGAGCCTAAGAGAATAAAAATCAGTAGAGGAGCCTAAAAAACTTAAAATCAGGAGAGGAGCCTAAGAGAATAAAAATCAGGAGAGGAGCCCAAGAGAATAAAAATCAAGAGAGGAGCCTACAAAACTTGAAAGCAGGAGAGGAGCCTAAGAGAATAAAAATCAGGAGAGGAGCCTAAGAGAATAAAAATCAGGAGAGGAGCCTAAGAGAATAAAAATCAGAAAAGGAGCCTAAGAGAATAAAAATCAGAAGAGGAGCCTAAAAAACTTAAAATCAGGAGAGGAGCCTAAGAGAATAAAAATCAGGAGAGGAGCCTAAAAAACTTAAAATCAGGAGAGGAGCCTAAAAAACTTAAAATCAGGAGAGGAGCCTAAAAAACTTAAAATCAGGAGAGGAGCCTAAAAAACTTAAAATCAGGAGAGGAGCCTAAGAGAATAAAAATCAGGAGAGGAGCCTAAGAGAATAAAAATCAGGAGAGGAGCCTAAGAGAATAAAAATCAGGAGAGGAGCCTAAGAGAATTAAAATCAGGAGAGGAGCCTAAGAGAATTAAAATCAGGAGAGGAGCCTAAGAGAATAAAAATCAGCATAGGAGCCTAAAAAAATTAAAATCAGGAGAGGAGCCTAAGAGAATAAAAATCAGGAGAGGAGCCTAAGAGAATAAAAATCAGGAGAGGAGCCTAAGAGAATAAAAATCAGGAGAGGAGCCTAAGAGAATAAAAATCAGGAGAGGAGCCTAAGAGAATAAAAATCAGGAGAGGAGCCTAAGAGAATAAAAATCAGGAGAGGAGCCTAAGAGAATAAAAATCAGGAGAGGAGCCTAAGAGAATAAAAATCAGGAGAGGAGCCTAAGAGAATAAAAATCAGGAGAGGAGCCTAAGAGAATAAAAATCAGGAGAGGAGCCTAAAAAACTGAAAATCTGGAGAGGAGCCTAAGAGAATAAAAATCAGGAGAGGAGCCTAAGAGAATAAAAATCAGGAGAGGAGCCTAAGAGAATAAAAATCAGGAGAGGAGCCTAAGAGAATAAAAATCAGGAGAGGAGCCTAAAAAACTTAAAATCAGGAGAGGAGCCTAAGAGAATAAAAATCAGGAGAGGAGCCTAAAAAACTTGAAAGCAGGAGAGGAGCCTAAGAGAATAAAAATCAGGAGAGGAGCCTAAAAAACTTGAAAGCAGGAGAGGAGCCTAAGAGAATAAAAATCAGGAGAGGAGCCTAAAAAACTTGAAAGCAGGAGAGGAGCCTAAGAGAATAAAAATCAGGAGAGGAGCCTAAAAAACTTGAAAGCAGGAGAGGAGCCTAAGAGAATAAAAATCAGGGGAGGAGCCTAAAAATATTAAAATCAGGAGAGGAGCCTAAGAGAATAAAAATCAGGGGAGGAGCCTAAAAAAATTAAAATCAGGAGAGGAGCCTAAAATTATTAAAATAAGGAGAGGAGCGTAAAAAAACTAAAATCAGGAGAGGAGCCTAAAAAAATTAAAATCAGGAGAGGAGACTAAGAGAATAAAAATCAGGAGAAGAGCCTAAAAAACTTAAAATTAAGAGAGGAGACTAAGAGAATAAAAATCAGGAGAAGAGCCTAAAAAACTTAAAATCAAGAGAGGAGACTAAGAGAATAAAAATCAGGAGAGGAGCCTAAAAAACTTAAAATCAGGAGAGGAGCCTAAGAGAATAAAAATCAGGAGAGGAGCCTAAAAATATTAAAATCAGGAGAGGAGCCTAAGAGAATAAAAATCAGGAGAGGAGCCTAAAAAACTTAAAATCAGGAGAGGAGCCTAAGAGAATAAAAATCAGGAGAGGAGCCTAAGAGAATAAACATCCGGAGAGGAGCCTAAGAGAATAAAAATCATGAGAGGAGCCTAAACAATTTAAAAACGACTTCCTAACCCTCTCTGGCTCTTTGCCCCGCACTTATCTTTCCCAGAGCCGGGGATGCCAAGCCATCTTGGATGCACAGGAGGGGCACCTGGGCTGCCTCAGGGGTTCCTGCCATCGTCACACTACTAGCAGTCAACTGCGAGAAAGAAAACCAGACTCCAGATCTGACTAGCGTGGCACGTGGCCCCAGCCCCCACGATCCCTCTACTCACTCTCAACGAGGCAGGTCCTCGTGTCACTGGCTCTGACCACAGTTGGACAAGGTGCCGTCATCATCTGGGATACCTGAGTTAGCGAGAGACAAAATTAGAGGGCATCTCTAAAGCTGCAGTGGATCCCCGCTCCTCCTGCTGCCTCCCCAACTCACCTACAAGGCTCCTCTCTCTTCAGCTGCTCCCAAGACCGCCCCTGCAAATGAAATGGCCAAAGGCTCAAACACTCAGCTCTCAAACATTTAGGGACTGCTCACAACCAAGGCCAAAAACCTCTAAACCCTACACACTCTTTGCTACTCTACCTAGCCGGGACTCTAGACCCCCCAGCAGGGCATCGCAAGACCATCCTGCTCACAGACTGGACAGCCATCGGCTCCACTCTCTAAGGGAACTGACATCTTGATGTCAGACTCCCAGCCATATTCCATCTACCCACTGATCCACGCAGCAGGGCAGAGCAGCTCCAGGCTGACCCCAAGTGACACATCCCCGACCTGTGACCACACACACCACGTGACACAAAACACGCACCAGACAAAGGACGGGACACAGACCGCAACTGCTCTGCCCGGCACACGGGAATCCCAAGAGAAAAAGCAAGTCCTTCCTTTCATGAGTCCAAATAACCTGGCACAGGATACCCCGTGCACCGGACTCATGTCAAAAATCCCTCCAGGCCAGGCACACACTTGCACCCACTCCCAACCCCGCTCTGGCTCTTTGCCCCGCACTTATCTTTCCCAGAGCCGGGGACGCCAAGCCATCTTGGATGCACAGGAGGGGCACCTGGGCTGCCTCAGGGGTTCCTGCCATCGCCACACTACTAGCAGTCAACTGTGAGAAAGAAAACCAGACACCCTATCTGAGTAGTGTGGCACGTGGCCCCAGCCCCCACGATCCCTACTCCTCCTGCTGCCTCCCCGACTCACCTCCAATGCTCATCTGCTCCCAAAGGTTAGCCAGATGGCATCTGCAATCAAAAAAGCTCAATGCTTCATTGCTGATCCGTTTTATACTCGGAGATTACCTACAAGGGCTGCTCGAGAGGACCAAATTTTGTTCGTCACATCACTTTGAGTTGGCTTTAGCCCTGTGAGGCTGCCTACATATCCTGCAAAAAAACCCAGAGGCAAGTGTAAGAATTGATATACTGCCCAAGAGTATGCTGCTCCCATGGCAGTTTCTGTCTGACACCCCTTGACCGTGACCTCTTACAGGCAGGGTCCCTGTCACGCTGGACTGTACGTTAGAAGTTGGTGCATTGCCTGGAAAACAAAAAAACAAGTATGTACACAGATTCACCACAAGTACCCTGCCCACAAAAGAGCAGCTGGTTGTGTCCTGCAGTCACTGCTCACCTTGCTCACCGGGCTCAGCTTCCCTCTGGTGCCTATCGTCTGCTAGGCTGAGGGCTCTGCATCTTAAAAAAAACCAAAAAACCACAAAACTAAGCCACCAAACCATCCAAATGATCAAGTAAACCTAGGGCCAAAAGTCATGTCTTGGCTCTGACCTCACATGAGAAGCCACCTTCTGACTCTCCTCCTCCAGCCTCTTCTGTTTATCTCTGCTTTACATCCAGTCCCTCTGACACCGCAAAGAAATGAGTTAGCCAAGTCAGCCATATAAATGGAGGGACCTTAACTGCTGTGCAATTCTAATTTCTCTTTAGACAAGCCATCTGGGGTCTGAAGACAACCTGCACAAACAAACACTGACCTAACTTTAAGGCCCTGCTGTACCAGTCCCATCGTCTCTGGAAAAGCCCGCTCTCGTGACTGCACACACGCTGCAGGCAGGGGCTGCCTCCAGGAGGACCTGAGAACTGCTGCCCTGAGTGGCTGAGCCTATCACAGGTTACCTGTGAAGTCTCCTTCCTACTCCACCTATCCTCAAGTCTACACTGCAGAGCAGAGCAGTTCCAGGCCAAACACAAACTCCAGTGGCACATTTCTGGACAACTGCTGTGGTGCAACAATTGTGAATTGTGATTGTGAATTGTAAGACACAAAACACAGACTGGACAAAGGACATGACACAGACCTGAACGACTCTGCCCTAAGAGCCTAAGAGAATAAAAATCAGGAGAGGAGCCTAAGAGAATAAAAATCAGGAGAGGAGCCTAAGAGAATAAAAATCAGGAGAGGAGCCTAAAAAACTTGGAAGCAGGACAGGAGCCTAAGAGAATAAAAATCAGGAGAGGAGCCTAAGAGAATAAAAATCAGGAGAGGAGCCTAAGAGAATAAAAATCAGGAGAGGAGCCTAAAAAACTGGAAATCAGAAGAGGAGCCTAAGAGAATAAAAATCAGGAGAGGAGCCTAAGACAATAAAAATCAAGAGAGGAGCCTAAGAGAGTAAAAATCAGGAGAGGAGCCTAAGAGAATAAAAATCAGGAGAGGAGCCTAAGAGAATAAAAATCAGGAGAGGAGCCTAAGAGAATAAAAATCAGGAGAGGAGCCTAAAAAACTTGAAAGCAGGACAGGAGTCTAAGAGAATAAAAATCAGGAGAGGAGCCTAAGAGAATAAAAATCAGGAGAGGAGCCTAAGAGAATAAAAATCAGGAGAGGAGCCTAAAAAACTTGAAATCAGGAGAGGAGCCTAAGAGAATAAAAATCAGGAGAGGAGCCTAAGAGAGTAAAAATCAGGAGAGGAGCCTAAGAGAATAAAAATCAAGAGAGGAGCCTAAGAGAGTAAAAATCAGGAGAGGAGCCTAAGAGAATAAAAATCAGGAGAGGAGCCTAAAAAACTTAAAATCAGAAGAGGAGCCTAAGAGAATAAAAATCAGGAGAGGAGCCTAAGAGAATAAAAATCAGGAGAGGAGCCTAAGAGAATAAAAATCAGGAGAGGAGCCTAAAAAACTTGAAAGCAGGACAGGAGCCTAAGAGAATAAAAATCAGGAGAGGAGCCTAAGAGAATAAAAATCAGGAGAGGAGCCTAAAAAACTTAAAATCAGAAGAGGAGCCTAAGAGAATAAAAATCAGGAGAGGAGCCTAAGAGAATAAAAATCAGGAGAGGAGCCTAAGAGAATAAAAATCAGGAGAGGAGCCTAAGAGAATAAAAATCAGGAGAGGAGCCTAAGAGAGTAAAAATCAGGAGAGGAGCCTAAGAGAATAAAAATCAGGAGAGGAGCCTAAAAAACTTGAAAGCAGGACAGGAGCCTAAGAGAATAAAAATCAGGAGAGGAGCCTAAGAGAATAAAAATCAGGAGAGGAGCCTAAAAAACTTAAAATCAGGAGAGGAGCCTAAGAGAGTAAAAATCAGGAGAGGAGCCTAAGAGAATAAAAATCAGGAGAGGAGCCTAAAAAACTGGAAATCAAAAGAGGAGTCTAAGAGAATAAAAATCAGGAGAGGAGCCTAAGAGAATAAAAATCAAGAGAGGAGCCTAAGAGAGTAAAAATCAGGAGAGGAGCCTAAGAGAATAAAAATCAAGAGAGGAGCCTAAGAGAATAAAAATCAGGAGAGGAGCCTAAAAAACTTGAAAGCAGGACAGGAGTCTAAGAGAATAAAAATCAGGAGAGGAGCCTAAAAAACTTGAAAGCAGGAGAGGAGCCTAAGAGAATAAAAATCAGGAGAGGAGCCTAAGAGAATAAAAATCAGGAGAGGAGCCTAAAAAACTTAAAATCAGGAGAGGAGCCTAAGAGAATAAAAATCAGGAGAGGAGCCTAAGAGAGTAAAAATCAGGAGAGGAGCCTAAGAGAATAAAAATCAAGAGAGGAGCCTAAGAGAGTAAAAATCAGGAGAGGAGCCTAAGAGAATAAAAATCAGGAGAGGAGCCTAAAAAACTTAAAATCAGAAGAGGAGCCTAAGAGAATAAAAATCAGGAGAGGAGCCTAAGAGAATAAAAATCAGGAGAGGAGCCTAAGAGAATAAAAATCAGGAGAGGAGCCTAAAAAACTGGAAATCAAAAGAGGAGCCTAAGAGAATAAAAATCAGGAGAGGAGCCTAAGACAATAAAAATCAAGAGAGGAGCCTAAGAGAGTAAAAATCAGGAGAGGAGCCTAAGAGAATAAAAATCAGGAGAGGAGCCTAAGAGAATAAAAATCAGGAGAGGAGCCTAAAAAACTTAAAATCAGAAGAGGAGCCTAAGAGAATAAAAATCAGGAGAGGAGCCTAAGAGAGTAAAAATCAGGAGAGGAGCCTAAGAGAATAAAAATCAGGAGAGGAGCCTAAGAGAATAAAAATCAGGAGAGGAGCCTAAGAGAATAAAAATCAGGAGAGGAGCCTAAAAAACTTGAAATCAGAAGAGGAGCCTAAGAGAATAAAAATCAGGAGAGGAACCTAAGAGAATAAAAATCAGGAGAGGAGCCTAAAAAACTTAAAATCAGAAGAGGAGCCTAAGAGAATAAAAATCAGGAGAGGAGCCTAAGAGAATAAAAATCAGGAGAGGAGCCTAAGAGAATAAAAATCAGGAGAGGAGCCTAAGAGAATAAAAATCAGGAGAGGAGCCTAAGAGAATAAAAATCAGGAGAGGAGCCTAAGAGAATAAAAATCAGGAGAGGAGCCTAAGAGAATAAAAATCAGGAGAGGAGCCTAAGAGAATAAAAATCAGGAGAGGAGCCTAAGAGAATAAAAATCAGGAGAGGAGCCTAAGAGAATAAAAATCAGGAGAGGAGCCTAAAAAACTTGAAATCAGAAGAGGAGCCTAAGAGAGTAAAAATCAGGAGAGGAGCCTAAGAGAATAAAAATCAGGAGAGGAGCCTAAGAGAATAAAAATCAGGAGAGGAGCCTAAAAAACTTAAAATCAGGAGAGGAGCCTAAGAGAATAAAAATCAGGAGAGGAGCCTAAGAGAATAAAAATCAGGAGAGGAGCCTAAAAAACTTGAAAGCAGGACAGGAGTCTAAGAGAATAAAAATCAGGAGAGGAGCCTAAGAGAATAAAAATCAGGAGAGGAGCCTAAGAGAATAAAAATCAGGAGAGGAGCCTAAAAAACTTGAAATCAGAAGAGGAGCCTAAGAGAATAAAAATCAGGAGAGGAACCTAAGAGAATAAAAATCAGGAGAGGAGCCTAAAAAACTTGAAAGCAGGAGAGGAGCCTAAGAGAATAAAAATCAGGAGAGGAGCCTAAGAGAATAAAAATCAGGAGAGGAGCCTAAGAGAATAAAAATCAGGAGAGGAGCCTAAGAGAATAAAAATCAGGAGAGGAGCCTAAGAGAATAAAAATCAGGAGAGGAGCCTAAAAAACTGGAAATCAGAAGAGGAGCCTAAGAGAATAAAAATCAGGAGAGGAGCCTAAGACAATAAAAATCAAGAGAGGAGCCTAAGAGAGTAAAAATCAGGAGAGGAGCCTAAGAGAATAAAAATCAAGAGAGGAGCCTAAGAGAGTAAAAATCAGGAGAGGAGCCTAAAAAACTTGAAAGCAGGACAGGAGCCTAAGAGAATAAAAATCAGGAGAGGAGCCTAAGAGAATAAAAATCAGGAGAGGAGCCTAAGAGAATAAAAATCAGGAGAGGAGCCTAAAAAACTTGAAAGCAGGACAGGAGTCTAAGAGAATAAAAATCAGGAGAGGAGCCTAAGAGAATAAAAATCAGGAGAGGAGCCTAAGAGAATAAAAATCAGGAGAGGAGCCTAAAAAACTTAAAATCAGAAGAGGAGCCTAAGAGAATAAAAATCAGGAGAGGAGCCTAAGAGAGTAAAAATCAGGAGAGGAGCCTAAGAGAATAAAAATCAGGAGAGGAGCCTAAGAGAATAAAAATCAGGAGAGGAGCCTAAAAAACTTGAAAGCAGGACAGGAGTCTAAGAGAATAAAAATCAGGAGAGGAGCCTAAGAGAATAAAAATCAGGAGAGGAGCCTAAAAAACTTAAAATCAGAAGAGGAGCCTAAGAGAATAAAAATCAAGAGAGGAGCCTAAGAGAATAAAAATCAGGAGAGGAGCCTAAAAAACTTGAAAGCAGGACAGGAGTCTAAGAGAATAAAAATCAGGAGAGGAGCCTAAAAAACTTGAAAGCAGGAGAGGAGCCTAAGAGAATAAAAATCAGGAGAGGAGCCTAAGAGAATAAAAATCAGGAGAGGAGCCTAAAAAACTTAAAATCAGGAGAGGAGCCTAAGAGAATAAAAATCAGGAGAGGAGCCTAAGAGAGTAAAAATCAGGAGAGGAGCCTAAGAGAATAAAAATCAAGAGAGGAGCCTAAGAGAGTAAAAATCAGGAGAGGAGCCTAAGAGAATAAAAATCAGGAGAGGAGCCTAAAAAACTTAAAATCAGAAGAGGAGCCTAAGAGAATAAAAATCAGGAGAGGAGCCTAAGAGAATAAAAATCAGGAGAGGAGCCTAAGAGAATAAAAATCAGGAGAGGAGCCTAAAAAACTGGAAATCAAAAGAGGAGCCTAAGAGAATAAAAATCAGGAGAGGAGCCTAAGACAATAAAAATCAAGAGAGGAGCCTAAGAGAGTAAAAATCAGGAGAGGAGCCTAAGAGAATAAAAATCAGGAGAGGAGCCTAAGAGAATAAAAATCAGGAGAGGAGCCTAAAAAACTTAAAATCAGAAGAGGAGCCTAAGAGAATAAAAATCAGGAGAGGAGCCTAAGAGAGTAAAAATCAGGAGAGGAGCCTAAGAGAATAAAAATCAGGAGAGGAGCCTAAGAGAATAAAAATCAGGAGAGGAGCCTAAGAGAATAAAAATCAGGAGAGGAGCCTAAAAAACTTGAAATCAGAAGAGGAGCCTAAGAGAATAAAAATCAGGAGAGGAACCTAAGAGAATAAAAATCAGGAGAGGAGCCTAAAAAACTTAAAATCAGAAGAGGAGCCTAAGAAGAATAAAAATCAGGAGAGGAGCCTAAGAGAATAAAAATCAGGAGAGGAGCCTAAGAGAATAAAAATCAGGAGAGGAGCCTAAGAGAATAAAAATCAGGAGAGGAGCCTAAGAGAATAAAAATCAGGAGAGGAGCCTAAGAGAATAAAAATCAGGAGAGGAGCCTAAGAGAATAAAAATCAGGAGAGGAGCCTAAGAGAATAAAAATCAGGAGAGGAGCCTAAGAGAATAAAAATCAGGAGAGGAGCCTAAGAGAATAAAAATCAGGAGAGGAGCCTAAAAAACTTGAAATCAGAAGAGGAGCCTAAGAGAGTAAAAATCAGGAGAGGAGCCTAAGAGATAAAAATCAGGAGAGGAGCCTAAGAGAATAAAAATCAGGAGAGGAGCCTAAAAAACTTAAAATCAGGAGAGGAGCCTAAGAGAATAAAAATCAGGAGAGGAGCCTAAGAGAATAAAAATCAGGAGAGGAGCCTAAAAAACTTGAAAGCAGGACAGGAGTCTAAGAGAATAAAAATCAGGAGAGGAGCCTAAGAGAATAAAAATCAGGAGAGGAGCCTAAGAGAATAAAAATCAGGAGAGGAGCCTAAAAAACTTGAAATCAGAAGAGGAGCCTAAGAGAATAAAAATCAGGAGAGGAACCTAAGAGAATAAAAATCAGGAGAGGAGCCTAAAAAACTTGAAAGCAGGAGAGGAGCCTAAGAGAATAAAAATCAGGAGAGGAGCCTAAGAGAATAAAAATCAGGAGAGGAGCCTAAGAGAATAAAAATCAGGAGAGGAGCCTAAGAGAATAAAAATCAGGAGAGGAGCCTAAGAGAATAAAAATCAGGAGAGGAGCCTAAAAAACTGGAAATCAGAAGAGGAGCCTAAGAGAATAAAAATCAGGAGAGGAGCCTAAGACAATAAAAATCAAGAGAGGAGCCTAAGAGAGTAAAAATCAGGAGAGGAGCCTAAGAGAATAAAAATCAAGAGAGGAGCCTAAGAGAGTAAAAATCAGGAGAGGAGCCTAAAAAACTTGAAAGCAGGACAGGAGCCTAAGAGAATAAAAATCAGGAGAGGAGCCTAAGAGAATAAAAATCAGGAGAGGAGCCTAAGAGAATAAAAATCAGGAGAGGAGCCTAAGAGAATAAAAATCAGGAGAGGAGCCTAAAAAACTTAAAATCAGAAGAGGAGCCTAAGAGAATAAAAATCAGGAGAGGAGCCTAAGAGAGTAAAAATCAGGAGAGGAGCCTAAGAGAATAAAAATCAGGAGAGGAGCCTAAGAGAATAAAAATCAGGAGAGGAGCCTAAAAAACTTGAAAGCAGGACAGGAGTCTAAGAGAATAAAAATCAGGAGAGGAGCCTAAGAGAATAAAAATCAGGAGAGGAGCCTAAAAAACTTAAAATCAGAAGAGGAGCCTAAGAGAATAAAAATCAGGAGAGGAGCCTAAGAGAATAAAAATCAGGAGAGGAGCCTAAAAAACTTGAAAGCAGGAGAGGAGCCTAAGAGAATAAAAATCAGGAGAGGAGCCTAAGAGAATAAAAATCAGGAGAGGAGCCTAAAAAACTTGAAAGCAGGAGAGGAGCCTAAGAGAATAAAAATCAGGAGAGGAGCCTAAGAGAATAAAAATCAAGAGAGGAGCCTAAGAGAGTAAAAATCAGGAGAGGAGCCTAAGAGAATAAAAATCAGGAGAGGAGCCTAAGAGAATAAAAATCAGGAGAGGAGCCTAAAAAACTTAAAATCAGAAGAGGAGCCTAAGAGAATAAAAATCAGGAGAGGAGCCTAAGAGAATAAAAATCAGGAGAGGAGCCTAAAAAACTTGAAAGCAGGAGAGGAGCCTAAGAGAATAAAAATCAGGAGAGGAGCCTAAGAGAATAAAAATCAGGAGAGGAGCCTAAGAGAATAAAAATCAGGAGAGGAGCCTAAGAGAATAAAAATCAGGAGAGGAGCCTAAAAAACTTAAAATCAGAAGAGGAGCCTAAGAGAATAAAAATCAGGAGAGGAGCCTAAGAGAATAAAAATCAGGAGAGGAGCCTAAAAAACTTGAAATCAGAAGAGGAGCCTAAGAGAGTAAAAATCAGGAGAGGAGCCTAAGAGAATAAAAATCAGGAGAGGAGCCTAAAAAACTTGAAAGCAGGAGAGGAGCCTAAGAGAATAAAAATCAGGAGAGGAGCCTAAGAGAATAAAAATCAGGAGAGGAGCCTAAGAGAATAAAAATCAGGAGAGGAGCCTAAAAAACTTGAAAGCAGGACAGGAGCCTAAGAGAATAAAAATCAGGAGAGGAGCCTAAGAGAATAAAAATCAGGAGAGGAGCCTAAGAGAATAAAAATCAGGAGAGGAGCCTAAGAGAATAAAAATCAGGAGAGGAGCCTAAGAGAATAAAAATCAGGAGAGGAGCCTAAAAAACTTGAAAGCAGGACAGGAGCCTAAGAGAGTAAAAATCAGGAGAGGAGCCTAAGAGAATAAAAATCAGGAGAGGAGCCTAAAAAACTTAAAATCAGAAGAGGAGCCTAAGAGAATAAAAATCAGGAGAGGAGCCTAAGAGAATAAAAATCAGGAGAGGAGCCTAAAAAACTTGAAATCAGAAGAGGAGCCTAAGAGAATAAAAATCAGGAGAGGAGCCTAAGAGAATAAAAATCAAGAGAGGAGCCTAAGAGAGTAAAAATCAGGAGAGGAGCCTAAGAGAATAAAAATCAAGAGAGGAGCCTAAGAGCATAAAAATCAGGAGAGGAGCCTAAAAAACTTAAAATCAGAAGAGGAGCCTAAGAGAATAAAAATCAGGAGAGGAGCCTAAGAGAATAAAAATCAGGAGAGGAGCCTAAGAGAATAAAAATCAGGAGAGGAGCCTAAGAGAATAAAAATCAGGAGAGGAGCCTAAAAAACTTGAAAGCAGGAGAGGAGCCTAAGAGAATAAAAATCAGGAGAGGAGCCTAAGAGAATAAAAATCAGGAGAGGAGCCTAAGAGAATAAAAATCAGGAGAGGAGATTAAGAGAATAAAAATCAGGAGAGGAGCCTAAGAGAATAAAAATCAGGAGAGGAGCCTAAGAGAATAAAAATCAGGAGAGGAGCCTAAAAAACTTAAAATCAGAAGAGGAGCCTAAGAGAATAAAAATCAGGAGAGGAGCCTAAGAGAGTAAAAATCAGGAGAGGAGCCTAAGAGAATAAAAATCAGGAGAGGAGCCTAAGAGAATAAAAATCAGGAGAGGAGCCTAAAAACTTGAAAGCAGGACAGGAGTCTAAGAGAATAAAAATCAGGAGAGGAGCCTAAGAGAATAAAAATCAGGAGAGGAGCCTAAAAAACTTAAAATCAGAAGAGGAGCCTAAGAGAATAAAAATCAGGAGAGGAGCCTAAGAGAATAAAAATCAGGAGAGGAGCCTAAAAAACTTGAAAGCAGGAGAGGAGCCTAAGAGAATAAAAATCAGGAGAGGAGCCTAAAAAACTTGAAAGCAGGAGAGGAGCCTAAGAGAATAAAAATCAGGAGAGGAGCCTAAGAGAATAAAAATCAGGAGAGGAGCCTAAAAAACTTGAAAGCAGGAGAGGAGCCTAAGAGAATAAAAATCAGGAGAGGAGCCTAAGAGAATAAAAATCAAGAGAGGAGCCTAAGAGAGTAAAAATCAGGAGAGGAGCCTAAGAGAATAAAAATCAGGAGAGGAGCCTAAGAGAATAAAAATCAGGAGAGGAGCCTAAAAAACTTAAAATCAGAAGAGGAGCCTAAGAGAATAAAAATCAGGAGAGGAGCCTAAGAGAATAAAAATCAGGAGAGGAGCCTAAAAAACTTGAAAGCAGGAGAGGAGCCTAAGAGAATAAAAATCAGGAGAGGAGCCTAAGAGAATAAAAATCAGGAGAGGAGCCTAAGAGAATAAAAATCAGGAGAGGAGCCTAAGAGAATAAAAATCAAGAGAGGAGCCTAAGAGAATAAAAATCAGGAGAGGAGCCTAAGAGAATAAAAATCAGGAGAGGAGCCTAAAAAACTTGAAAGCAGGAGAGGAGCCTAAGAGAATAAAAATCAGGAGAGGAGCCTAAGAGAATAAAAATCAGGAGAGGAGCCTAAGAGAATAAAAATCAGGAGAGGAGCCTAAGAGAATAAAAATCAGGAGAGGAGCCTAAAAAACTTAAAATCAGAAGAGGAGCCTAAGAGAATAAAAATCAGGAGAGGAGCCTAAGAGAATAAAAATCAGGAGAGGAGCCTAAGAGAATAAAAATCAGGAGAGGAGCCTAAAAAACTTGAAAGCAGGACAGGAGCCTAAGAGAATAAAAATCAGGAGAGGAGCCTAAGAGAATAAAAATCAGGAGAGGAGCCTAAGAGAATAAAAATCAGGAGAGGAGCCTAAGAGAATAAAAATCAGGAGAGGAGCCTAAGAGAATAAAAATCAAGAGAGGAGCCTAAGAGAATAAAAATCAGGAGAGGAGCCTAAGAGAATAAAAATCAGGAGAGGAGCCTAAAAAACTTAAAATCAGAAGAGGAGCCTAAGAGAATAAAAATCAGGAGAGGAGCCTAAGAGAATAAAAATCAGGAGAGGAGCCTAAAAAACTTAAAATCACAAGAGGAGCCTAAGAGAATAAAAATCAGGAGAGGAGCCTAAGAGAATAAAAATCAGGAGAGGAGCCTAAAAAACTTGAAAGCAGGAGAGGAGCCTAAGAGAATAAAAATCAGGGGAGGAGCCTAAAAAACTTGAAAGCAGGACAGGAGCCTAAGAGAATAAAAATCAGGAGAGGAGCCTAAGAGAATAAAAATCAGGAGAGGAGCCTAAGAGAATAAAAATCAGGAGAGGAGCCTAAGAGAATAAAAATCAGGAGAGGAGCCTAAAAAACTTGAAAGCAGGACAGGAGCCTAAGAGAATAAAAATCAGGAGAGGAGCCTAAGAGAATAAAAATCAAGAGAGGAGCCTAAGAGAATAAAAATCAGGAGAGGAGCCTAAAAAACTTAAAATCAGAAGAGGAGCCTAAGAGAATAAAAATCAGGAGAGGAGCCTAAGAGAATAAAAATCAGGAGAGGAGCCTAAGAGAATAAAAATCAGGAGAGGAGCCTAAAAAACATAAAATCAGAAGAGGAGCCTAAGAGAATAAAAATCAGGAGAGGAGCCTAAGAGAATAAAAATCAGGAGAGGAGCCTAAAAAACTTGAAAGCAGGACAGGAGCCTAAGAGAATAAAAATCAGGAGAGGAGCCTAAGAGAGTAAAAATCAGGAGAGGAGCCTAAGAGAATAAAAATCAGGAGAGGAGCCTAAGAGAATAAAAATCAGGAGAGGAGCCTAAGAGAATAAAAATCAGGAGAGGAGCCTAAGAGAATAAAAATCAGGAGAGGAGCCTAAGAGAATAAAAATCAGGAGAGGAGCCTAAGAGAATAAAAATCAGGAGAGGAGCCTAAGAGAATAAAAATCAGGAGAGGAGCCTAAAAAACTTGAAATCAGAAGAGGAGCCTAAGAGAGTAAAAATCAGGAGAGGAGCCTAAGAGAATAAAAATCAGGAGAGGAGCCTAAGAGAATAAAAATCAGGAGAGGAGCCTAAAAAACTTAAAATCAGAAGAGGAGCCTAAGAGAGTAAAAATCAGGAGAGGAGCCTAAGAGAATAAAAATCAGGAGAGGAGCCTAAGAGAATAAAAATCAGGAGAGGAGCCTAAAAAACTTGAAAGCAGGACAGGAGCCTAAGAGAATAAAAATCAGGAGAGGAGCCTAAGAGAATAAAAATCAGGAGAGGAGCCTAAAAAACTTAAAATCAGGAGAGGAGCCTAAGAGAATAAAAATCAGGAGAGGAGCCTAAGAGAATAAAAATCAGGAGAGGAGCCTAAAAAACTTGAAAGCAGGAGAGGAGCCTAAGAGAATAAAAATCAGGAGAGGAGCCTAAGAGAGTAAAAATCAGGAGAGGAGCCTAAGAGAATAAAAATCAGGAGAGGAGCCTAAAAAACTGGAAATCAGAAGAGGAGCCTAAGAGAATAAAAATCAGGAGAGGAGCCTAAGACAATAAAAATCAAGAGAGGAGCCTAAGAGAGTAAAAATCAGGAGAGGAGCCTAAGAGAATAAAAATCAAGAGAGGAGCCTAAGAGAATAAAAATCAGGAGAGGAGCCTAAGAGAATAAAAATCAGGAGAGGAGCCTAAAAAACTTGAAAGCAGGACAGGAGTCTAAGAGAATAAAAATCAGGAGAGGAGCCTAAGAGAATAAAAATCAGGAGAGGAGCCTAAGAGAATAAAAATCAGGAGAGGAGCCTAAAAAACTTAAAATCAGAAGAGGAGCCTAAGAGAATAAAAATCAGGAGAGGAGCCTAAGAGAGTAAAAATCAGGAGAGGAGCCTAAGAGAATAAAAATCAGGAGAGGAGCCTAAGAGAATAAAAATCAGGAGAGGAGCCTAAGAGAATAAAAATCAGGAGAGGAGCCTAAGAGAATAAAAATCAAGAGAGGAGCCTAAGAGAGTAAAAATCAGGAGAGGAGCCTAAGAGAATAAAAATCAGGAGAGGAGCCTAAGAGAATAAAAATCAGGAGAGGAGCCTAAAAAACTTAAAATCAGAAGAGGAGCCTAAGAGAATAAAAATCAGGAGAGGAGCCTAAGAGAGTAAAAATCAGGAGAGGAGCCTAAGAGAATAAAAATCAGGAGAGGAGCCTAAGAGAATAAAAATCAGGAGAGGAGCCTAAGAGAATAAAAATCAGGAGAGGAGCCTAAGAGAATAAAAATCAGGAGAGGAGCCTAAGAGCATAAAAATCAGGAGAGGAGCCTAAAAAACTTAAAATCAGAAGAGGAGCCTAAGAGAATAAAAATCAGGAGAGGAGCCTAAGAGAATAAAAATCAGGAGAGGAGCCTAAGAGAATAAAAATCAGGAGAGGAGCCTAAGAGAATAAAAATTCAAGGAGAGGAGCCTAAGAGAATAAAAATCAGGAGAGGAGATTAAGAGAATAAAAATCAGGAGAGGAGCCTAAGAGAATAAAAATCAGGAGAGGAGCCTAAGAGAATAAAAATCAGGAGAGGAGCCTAAAAAACTTAAAATCAGAAGAGGAGCCTAAGAGAATAAAAATCAGGAGAGGAGCCTAAGAGAATAAAAATCAGGAGAGGAGCCTAAGAGAATAAAAATCAGGAGAGGAGCCTAAGAGAATAAAAATCAGGAGAGGAGCCTAAGAGAATAAAAATCAGGAGAGGAGCCTAAAAAACTTAAAATCAGAAGAGGAGCCTAAGAGAATAAAAATCAGGAGAGGAGCCTAAGAGAGTAAAAATCAGGAGAGGAGCCTAAGAGAATAAAAATCAGGAGAGGAGCCTAAGAGAATAAAAATCAGGAGAGGAGCCTAAGAGAATAAAAATCAGGAGAGGAGCCTAAAAAACTTGAAAGCAGGAGAGGAGCCTAAGAGAATAAAAATCAGGAGAGGAGCCTAAAAAACTTGAAAGCAGGAGAGGAGCCTAAGAGAATAAAAATCAGGAGAGGAGCCTAAGAGAATAAAAATCAGGAGAGGAGCCTAAAAAACTTGAAAGCAGGAGAGGAGCCTAAGAGAATAAAAATCAGGAGAGGAGCCTAAGAGAATAAAAATCAAGAGAGGAGCCTAAGAGAGTAAAAATCAGGAGAGGAGCCTAAGAGAATAAAAATCAGGAGAGGAGCCTAAGAGAATAAAAATCAGGAGAGGAGCCTAAAAAACTTAAAATCAGAAGAGGAGCCTAAGAGAATAAAAATCAGGAGAGGAGCCTAAGAGAGTAAAAATCAGGAGAGGAGCCTAAGAGAATAAAAATCAGGAGAGGAGCCTAAGAGAATAAAAATCAGGAGAGGAGCCTAAAAAACTTAAAATCAGAAGAGGAGCCTAAGAGAATAAAAATCAGGAGAGGAGCCTAAGAGAATAAAAATCAGGAGAGGAGCCTAAGAGAATAAAAATCAGGAGAGGAGCCTAAAAAACTTGAAAGCAGGACAGGAGCCTAAGAGAATAAAAATCAGGAGAGGAGCCTAAGAGAATAAAAATCAGGAGAGGAGCCTAAGAGAATAAAAATCAGGAGAGGAGCCTAAGAGAATAAAAATCAGGAGAGGAGCCTAAAAAACTTGAAAGCAGGACAGGAGTCTAAGAGAATAAAAATCAGGAGAGGAGCCTAAGAGAATAAAAATCAGGAGAGGAGCCTAAGAGAGTAAAAATCAGGAGAGGAGCCTAAGAGAATAAAAATCAGGAGAGGAGCCTAAGAGAATAAAAATCAGGAGAGGAGCCTAAAAAACTTAAAATCAGAAGAGGAGCCTAAGAGAATAAAAATCAGGAGAGGAGCCTAAGAGCATAAAAATCAGGAGAGGAGCCTAAAAAACTTAAAATCAGAAGAGGAGCCTAAGAGAATAAAAATCAGGAGAGGAGCCTAAGAGAATAAAAATCAGGAGAGGAGCCTAAGAGAATAAAAATCAGGAGAGGAGCCTAAGAGAATAAAAATCAGGAGAGGAGCCTAAGAGAATAAAAATCAGGAGAGGAGATTAAGAGAATAAAAATCAGGAGAGGAGCCTAAGAGAATAAAAATCAGGAGAGGAGCCTAAGAGAATAAAAATCAGGAGAGGAGCCTAAAAAACTTAAAATCAGAAGAGGAGCCTAAGAGAATAAAAATCAGGAGAGGAGCCTAAGAGAATAAAAATCAGGAGAGGAGCCTAAGAGCATAAAAATCAGGAGAGGAGCCTAAAAAACTTAAAATCAGAAGAGGAGCCTAAGAGAATAAAAATCAGGAGAGGAGCCTAAAAAACTTGAAATCAGAAGAGGAGCCTAAGAGAATAAAAATCAGGAGAGGAGCCTAAAAAACTTGAAAGCAGGAGAGGAGCCTAAGAGAATAAAAATCAGGAGAGGAGCCTAAGAGAATAAAAATCAGGAGAGGAGCCTAAAAAACTTGAAAGCAGGAGAGGAGCCTAAGAGAATAAAAATCAGGAGAGGAGCCTAAGAGAATAAAAATCAGGAGAGGAGCCTAAGAGAATAAAAATCAGGAGAGGAGCCTAAAAAACTTGAAAGCAGGACAGGAGCCTAAGAGAGTAAAAATCAGGAGAGGAGCCTAAGAGAATAAAAATCAGGAGAGGAGCCTAAAAAACTTAAAATCAGAAGAGGAGCCTAAGAGAATAAAAATCAGGAGAGGAGCCTAAGAGAATAAAAATCAGGAGAGGAGCCTAAAAAACTTGAAATCAGAAGAGGAGCCTAAGAGAATAAAAATCAGGAGAGGAGCCTAAGAGAATAAAAATCAGGAGAGGAGCCTAAGAGAATAAAAATCAGGAGAGGAGCCTAAAAAACTTAAAATCAGAAGAGGAGCCTAAGAGAATAAAAATCAGGAGAGGAGCCTAAGAGAATAAAAATCAGGAGAGGAGCCTAAAAAACTTGAAATCAGAAGAGGAGCCTAAGAGAATAAAAATCAGGAGAGGAGCCTAAGAGAATAAAAATCAAGAGAGGAGCCTAAGAGAGTAAAAATCAGGAGAGGAGCCTAAGAGAATAAAAATCAAGAGAGGAGCCTAAGAGCATAAAAATCAGGAGAGGAGCCTAAAAAACTTAAAATCAGAAGAGGAGCCTAAGAGAATAAAAATCAGGAGAGGAGCCTAAGAGAATAAAAATCAGGAGAGGAGCCTAAGAGAATAAAAATCAGGAGAGGAGCCTAAAAAACTTGAAAGCAGGAGAGGAGCCTAAGAGAATAAAAATCAGGAGAGGAGCCTAAGAGAATAAAAATCAGGAGAGGAGCCTAAGAGAATAAAAATCAGGAGAGGAGCCTAAGAGAATAAAAATCAGGAGAGGAGATTAAGAGAATAAAAATCAGGAGAGGAGCCTAAGAGAATAAAAATCAGGAGAGGAGCCTAAGAGAATAAAAATCAGGAGAGGAGCCTAAAAAACTTAAAATCAGAAGAGGAGCCTAAGAGAATAAAAATCAGGAGAGGAGCCTAAGAGAGTAAAAATCAGGAGAGGAGCCTAAGAGAATAAAAATCAGGAGAGGAGCCTAAGAGAATAAAAATCAGGAGAGGAGCCTAAAAAACTTGAAAGCAGGACAGGAGTCTAAGAGAATAAAAATCAGGAGAGGAGCCTAAGAGAATAAAAATCAGGAGAGGAGCCTAAAAAACTTAAAATCAGAAGAGGAGCCTAAGAGAATAAAAATCAGGAGAGGAGCCTAAGAGAATAAAAATCAGGAGAGGAGCCTAAAAAACTTGAAAGCAGGAGAGGAGCCTAAGAGAATAAAAATCAGGAGAGGAGCCTAAGAGAATAAAAATCAGGAGAGGAGCCTAAAAAACTTGAAAGCAGGAGAGGAGCCTAAGAGAATAAAAATCAGGAGAGGAGCCTAAAAAACTTGAAAGCAGGACAGGAGCCTAAGAGAATAAAAATCAGGAGAGGAGCCTAAGAGAATAAAAATCAGGAGAGGAGCCTAAAAAACTTAAAATCACAAGAGGAGTCTAGGAGAATAAAAATCAGGAGAGGAGCCTAAGAGAATAAAAATCAGGAGAGGAGCCTAAAAAACTTGAAAGCAGGAGAGGAGCCTAAGAGAATAAAAATCAGGAGAGGAGCCTAAGAGAATAAAAATCAGGAGAGGAGCCTAAGAGAATAAAAATCAGGAGAGGAGCCTAAGAGAATAAAAATCAGGAGAGGAGCCTAAAAAACTTAAAATCAGAAGAGGAGCCTAAGAGAATAAAAATCAGGAGAGGAGCCTAAGAGAATAAAAATCAGGAGAGGAGCCTAAAAAACTTGAAAGCAGGAGAGGAGCCTAAGAGAATAAAAATCAGGAGAGGAGCCTAAGAGAATAAAAATCAGGAGAGGAGCCTAAAAAACTTAAAATCAGAAGAGGAGCCTAAGAGAATAAAAATCAGGAGAGGAGCCTAAGAGAGTAAAAATCAGGAGAGGAGCCTAAGAGAATAAAAATCAGGAGAGGAGCCTAAGAGAATAAAAATCAGGAGAGGAGCCTAAAAAACTTAAAATCAGAAGAGGAGCCTAAGAGAATAAAAATCAGGAGAGGAGCCTAAAAAACTTGAAAGCAGGAGAGGAGCCTAAGAGAATAAAAATCAGGAGAGGAGCCTAAGAGAATAAAAATCAGGAGAGGAGCCTAAGAGAATAAAAATCAGGAGAGGAGCCTAAAAAACTTAAAATCAGAAGAGGAGCCTAAGAGAATAAAAATCAGGAGAGGAGCCTAAGAGAATAAAAATCAGGAGAGGAGCCTAAGAGAATAAAAATCAGGAGAGGAGCCTAAAAAACTTGAAAGCAGGAGAGGAGCCTAAGAGAATAAAAATCAGGAGAGGAGCCTAAGAGAATAAAAATCAGGAGAGGAGCCTAAGAGAATAAAAATCAGGAGAGGAGCCTAAGAGAATAAAAATCAGGAGAGGAGCCTAAAAAACTTAAAATCAGAAGAGGAGCCTAAGAGAATAAAAATCAGGAGAGGAGCCTAAGAGAATAAAAATCAGGAGAGGAGCCTAAGAGAATAAAAATCAGGAGAGGAGCCTAAAAAACTTGAAAGCAGGACAGGAGCCTAAGAGAATAAAAATCAGGAGAGGAGCCTAAGAGAATAAAAATCAAGAGAGGAGCCTAAGAGAATAAAAATCAGGAGAGGAGCCTAAGAGAATAAAAATCAGGAGAGGAGCCTAAAAAACTTGAAAGCAGGACAGGAGTCTAAGAGAATAAAAATCAGGAGAGGAGCCTAAGAGAATAAAAATCAGGAGAGGAGCCTAAAAAACTTGAAAGCAGGAGAGGAGCCTAAGAGAATAAAAATCAGGAGAGGAGCCTAAGAGAATAAAAATCAGGAGAGGAGCCTAAAAAACTTAAATTCAGAAGAGGAGCCTAAGAGAATAAAAATCAGGACAGGAGCCTAAGAGAATAAAAATCAGGAGAGGAGCCTAAGAGAATAAAAATCAGGAGAGGAGCCTAAAAAACTTGAAATCAGAAGAGGAGCCTAAGAGAATAAAAATCAGGAGAGGAGCCTAAGAGAATAAAAATCAGGAGAGGAGCCTAAAAAACTTGAAAGCAGGAGAGGAGCCTAAGAGAATAAAAATCAGGAGAGGAGCCTAAAAAACTTGAAAGCAGGAGAGGAGCCTAAGAGAATAAAAATCAGGAGAGGAGCCTAAGAGAATAAAAATCAGGAGAGGAGCCTAAAAAACTTGAAAGCAGGAGAGGAGCCTAAGAGAATAAAAATCAGGAGAGGAGCCTAAGAGAATAAAAATCAGGAGAGGAGCCTAAGAGAATAAAAATCAGGAGAGGAGCCTAAAAAACTTGAAAGCAGGACAGGAGCCTAAGAGAGTAAAAATCAGGAGAGGAGCCTAAGAGAATAAAAATCAGGAGAGGAGCCTAAAAAACTTAAAATCAGAAGAGGAGCCTAAGAGAATAAAAATCAGGAGAGGAGCCTAAGAGAGTAAAAATCAGGAGAGGAGCCTAAGAGAATAAAAATCAGGAGAGGAGCCTAAGAGAATAAAAATCAGGAGAGGAGCCTAAGAGAATAAAAATCAGGAGAGGAGCCTAAGAGAATAAAAATCAGGAGAGGAGCCTAAAAAACTTGAAATCAGAAGAGGAGCCTAAGAGAATAAAAATCAGGAGAGGAGCCTAAGAGAATAAAAATCAAGAGAGGAGCCTAAGAGAGTAAAAATCAGGAGAGGAGCCTAAGAGAATAAAAATCAAGAGAGGAGCCTAAGAGCATAAAAATCAGGAGAGGAGCCTAAAAAACTTAAAATCAGAAGAGGAGCCTAAGAGAATAAAAATCAGGAGAGGAGCCTAAGAGAATAAAAATCAGGAGAGGAGCCTAAGAGAATAAAAATCAGGAGAGGAGCCTAAGAGAATAAAAATCAGGAGAGGAGCCTAAGAGAATAAAAATCAGGAGAGGAGCCTAAAAAACTTGAAAGCAGGAGAGGAGCCTAAGAGAATAAAAATCAGGAGAGGAGCCTAAGAGAATAAAAATCAGGAGAGGAGCCTAAGAGAATAAAAATCAGGAGAGGAGCCTAAGAGAATAAAAATCAGGAGAGGAGATTAAGAGAATAAAAATCAGGAGAGGAGCCTAAGAGAATAAAAATCAGGAGAGGAGCCTAAGAGAATAAAAATCAGGAGAGGAGCCTAAAAAACTTAAAATCAGAAGAGGAGCCTAAGAGAATAAAAATCAGGAGAGGAGCCTAAGAGAGTAAAAATCAGGAGAGGAGCCTAAGAGAATAAAAATCAGGAGAGGAGCCTAAGAGAATAAAAATCAGGAGAGGAGCCTAAAAAACTTGAAAGCAGGACAGGAGTCTAAGAGAATAAAAATCAGGAGAGGAGCCTAAGAGAATAAAAATCAGGAGAGGAGCCTAAAAAACTTAAAATCAGAAGAGGAGCCTAAGAGAATAAAAATCAGGAGAGGAGCCTAAGAGAATAAAAATCAGGAGAGGAGCCTAAAAAACTTGAAAGCAGGAGAGGAGCCTAAGAGAATAAAAATCAGGAGAGGAGCCTAAGAGAATAAAAATCAAGAGAGGAGCCTAAGAGAGTAAAAATCAGGAGAGGAGCCTAAGAGAATAAAAATCAGGAGAGGAGCCTAAGAGAATAAAAATCAGGAGAGGAGCCTAAAAAACTTAAAATCAGAAGAGGAGCCTAAGAGAATAAAAATCAGGAGAGGAGCCTAAGAGAATAAAAATCAGGAGAGGAGCCTAAGAGAATAAAAATCAGGAGAGGAGCCTAAAAAACTTGAAAGCAGGACAGGAGCCTAAGAGAATAAAAATCAGGAGAGGAGCCTAAGAGAATAAAAATCAGGAGAGGAGCCTAAAAAACTTAAAATCAGAAGAGGAGCCTAAGAGAATAAAAATCAGGAGAGGAGCCTAAGAGAATAAAAATCAGGAGAGGAGCCTAAGAGAATAAAAATCAGGAGAGGAGCCTAAAAAACTTGAAAGCAGGACAGGAGCCTAAGAGAATAAAAATCAGGAGAGGAGCCTAAGAGAATAAAAATCAGGAGAGGAGCCTAAAAAACTTGAAAGCAGGACAGGAGTCTAAGAGAATAAAAATCAGGAGAGGAGCCTAAGAGAATAAAAATCAGGAGAGGAGCCTAAGAGAGTAAAAATCAGGAGAGGAGCCTAAGAGAATAAAAATCAGGAGAGGAGCCTAAGAGAATAAAAATCAGGAGAGGAGCCTAAGAGAATAAAAATCAGGAGAGGAGCCTAAAAAACTTAAATTCAGAAGAGGAGCCTAAGAGAATAAAAATCAGGACAGGAGCCTAAGAGAATAAAAATCAGGAGAGGAGCCTAAGAGAATAAAAATCAGGAGAGGAGCCTAAGAGAATAAAAATCAGGAGAGGAGCCTAAAAAACTTGAAATCAGAAGAGGAGCCTAAGAGAATAAAAATCAGGAGAGGAGCCTAAGAGAATAAAAATCAGGAGAGGAGCCTAAAAAACTTGAAAGCAGGAGAGGAGCCTAAGAGAATAAAAATCAGGAGAGGAGCCTAAAAAACTTGAAAGCAGGAGAGGAGCCTAAGAGAATAAAAATCAGGAGAGGAGCCTAAGAGAATAAAAATCAGGAGAGGAGCCTAAAAAACTTGAAAGCAGGAGAGGAGCCTAAGAGAATAAAAATCAGGAGAGGAGCCTAAGAGAATAAAAATCAGGAGAGGAGCCTAAGAGAATAAAAATCAGGAGAGGAGCCTAAAAAACTTGAAAGCAGGACAGGAGCCTAAGAGAGAAAAAATCAGGAGAGGAGCCTAAGAGAATAAAAATCAGGAGAGGAGCCTAAAAAACTTAAAATCAGAAGAGGAGCCTAAGAGAATAAAAATCAGGAGAGGAGCCTAAGAGAGTAAAAATCAGGAGAGGAGCCTAAGAGAATAAAAATCAGGAGAGGAGCCTAAGAGAATAAAAATCAGGAGAGGAGCCTAAGAGAATAAAAATCAGGAGAGGAGCCTAAAAAACTTAAAATCAGAAGAGGAGCCTAAGAGAATAAAAATCAGGAGAGGAGCCTAAGAGAATAAAAATCAGGAGAGGAGCCTAAGAGAATAAAAATCAGGAGAGGAGACTAAAAAACTTGAAAGCAGGAGAGGAGCCTAAGAGAATAAAAATCAGGAGAGGAGCCTAAGAGAATAAAAATCAGGAGAGGAGCCTAAAAAACTTAAAATCAGAAGAGGAGCCTAAGAGAATAAAAATCAGGAGAGGAGCCTAAGAGAATAAAAATCAGGAGAGGAGCCTAAAAAACTTGAAAGCAGGAGAGGAGCCTAAGAGAATAAAAATCAGGAGAGGAGCCTAAAAAACTTGAAATCAGAAGAGGAGCCTAAGAGAATAAAAATCAGGAGAGGAGCCTAAGAGAATAAAATTCAGAGACATAAATAGAAAAGAGAGGAGCCTAAGAGAGTAAAAATCAGGAGAGGAGCCTAAGAGAATAAAAATCAAGAGAGGAGCCTAAGAGCATAAAAATCAGGAGAGGAGCCTAAAAAACTTAAAATCAGAAGAGGAGCCTAAGAGAATAAAAATCAGGAGAGGAGCCTAAGAGAATAAAAATCAGGAGAGGAGCCTAAGAGAATAAAAATCAGGAGAGGAGCCTAAGAGAATAAAAATCAGGAGAGGAGCCTAAAAAACTTGAAAGCAGGAGAGGAGCCTAAGAGAATAAAAATCAGGAGAGGAGCCTAAAAAACTTGAAAGCAGGACAGGAGTCTAAGAGAATAAAAATCAGGAGAGGAGCCTAAGAGAGTGAAAATAAGGAGAGGAGCCTAAAAAACTTGAAAGCAGGACAGGAGCCTAAGAGAGTAAAAATCAGGAGAGGAGCCTAAGAGAATAAAAATCAGGAGAGGAGCCTAAAAAACTTAAAATCAGAAGAGGAGCCTAAGAGAATAAAAATCAGGAGAGGAGCCTAAGAGAGTAAAAATCAGGAGAGGAGCCTAAGAGAATAAAAATCAGGAGAGGAGCCTAAGAGAATAAAAATCAGGAGAGGAGCCTAAAAAACTTGAAAGCAGGAGAGGAGCCTAAGAGAATAAAAATCAGGAGAGGAGCCTAAGAGAATAAAAATCAGGAGAGGAGCCTAAAAAACTTGAAATCAGAAGAGGAGCCTAAGAGAATAAAAATCAGGAGAGGAGCCTAAGAGAATAAAAATCAAGAGAGGAGCCTAAGAGAGTAAAAATCAGGAGAGGAGCCTAAGAGAATAAAAATCAGGAGAGGAGCCTAAAAAACTTAAAATCAGAAGAGGAGCCTAAGAGAATAAAAATCAGGAGAGGAGCCTAAGAGAATAAAAATCAGGAGAGGAGCCTAAGAGAATAAAAATCAGGAGAGGAGCCTAAAAAACTTAAAATCAGAAGAGGAGCCTAAGAGAATAAAAATCAGGAGAGGAGCCTAAGAGAATAAAAATCAGGAGAGGAGCCTAAAAAACTTGAAAGCAGGAGAGGAGCCTAAGAGAATAAAAATCAGGAGAGGAGCCTAAGAGAATAAAAATCAGGAGAGGAGCCTAAGAGAATAAAAATCAGGAGAGGAGCCTAAGAGAATAAAAATCAAGAGAGGAGCCTAAGAGAGTAAAAATCAGGAGAGGAGCCTAAGTGAATAAAAATCAGGAGAGGAGCCTAAGAGAATAAAAATCAGGAGAGGAGCCTAAAAAACTTGAAAGCAGGACAGGAGTCTAAGAGAATAAAAATCAGGAGAGGAGCCTAAGAGAATAAAAATCAGGAGAGGAGCCTAAGAGAGTGAAAATCAGGAGAGGAGCCTAAGAGAATAAAAATCAGGAGAGGAGCCTAAGAGAATAAAAATCAGGAGAGGAGCCTAAGAGAATAAAAATCAAGAGAGGAGCCTAAGAGAATAAAAATCAGGAGAGGAGCCTAAAAAACTTAAAATCAGGAGAGGAGCTTAA
>NW_026991051.1:0-25582 GCF_036250125.1 Pseudopipra pipra
TCCTCACAAGCTTTCTGTCCCGGGAAACAGGGCTGCTGTCCCCCCCTTAAGTCAGCCCCGCCCCGCCATATTAGCAGCCCCGCCAAAACCCGATTCAAATGAGGATTCCTCGCAGGGAAAAGGTGCCAGCACAGAAAGCCCTGCCTGCCCACAGGGGGCCCAGGCTGCGCCACACACTGCACCTGAAAGCCAAACCTCACAAGCTTTCTGTCCCGGGAAACAGGGCTGCTGTCCCCCACCCCTGGTCAGCCCCGCCCCGCCATTGCCGGCCACCCGATCCAAACCCGATCCAAATGAGGATTTCTCGCAGGGAAAAGGTGCCAGCACAGAAAGCCCTGCCTGCCCACGGACACCATAGGCTGCGCCACACACTGCACCTGAAAGCCAAACCTCACAAGCTTTCTGTCCCGAGAAACAGGGGTGCTGTCCCCACATCGGTCACCCCCGCCCCGCCATTTTATCAGCCCCCCCAAAACTCGATCCAAATGAGGATTCCTCGCAGGGAAAAGGTGCCAGCACAGAAAGCCCTGCCTGCCCACAGAGTGCCCAGGCTGTGCCACACACTGCACCTGAAAGCCAAACCTCACAAGCTTTCTGTCCCGGGAAACAGGGCTGCTGTCCCCCCTTTGGTCATCCCCGCCCCGGCATTGACGGCCACCCGATCCAAACCCGATCCAAATGAGGATTCCTCGCAGGGAAAAGGTGCCAGCACAGAAAGCCCTGCCTGCCAACAGAGTGCCCAGGCTATGCCACACACTGCACCTGAAAGCCAAACCTCACAAGCTTTCTGTCCCGGGAAACAGGGCTGCTGTCCCCCCTTTGGTCAACCCTGCCCCGCCATTTTAGCAGCCCCCCCAAAACCCGATCCAAATGAGAATTCCTCGCAGGGAAAAGGTGCCAGCACAGGAAGCCCTGCCTGCCCACAATGTGCCCAGGCTGCGCCACACACTGCACCTGAAAGCCAAACCTCACAAGCTTTCTGTCCCGGGAAACAGGGCTGCTGTCCCCCCTTTGGTCAGCCCCGCCCCGCCATTTTAGCAGCCCCCCCAAAACCCGATCCAAATGAGGATTCCTCGCAGGGAAAAGGTGCCAGCACCGAAAGCCCTGCCTGCCCACAGAGTGCCCAGGCTGTGCCACACACTGCACCTGAAAGCCAAACCTCACAAGCTTTCTGTCCCGGGAAACAGGGCTGCTGTCCCCCATTTGGTCAGCCCCGCCCCGCCATTGCCGGCCACCCGATCCAAACCCGATCCAAATGAGGATTCCTCGCAGGGAAAAGGTGCCAGCACAGAAAGCCCTGCCTGCTCACGGACACCCCAGGCTGTGCCACACACTGCACCTGAAAGCCAAACCTCACAAGCTTTCTGTCCCGGGAAACAGGGCTGCTGTCCCCCCTTTGGTCAGCCCCGCCCCGCCATTTTAGCAGCCCCCCCAAAACCCGATCCAAATGAGGATTCCTCGCAGGGAAAAGGTGCCAGCACCGAAAGCCCTGCCTGCCCACAGAGTGCCCAGGCTGTGCCACACACTGCACCTGAAAGCCAAACCTCACAAGCTTTCTGTCCCGGGAAACAGGGCTGCTGTCCCCCCTTTGGTCAGCCCCGCCCACCACTGCCGGCCACCCGATCCAAACCCGATCCAAATGAGGATTCCTCGCAGGGAAAAGGTGCCAGCACAGAAAGCCCTGCCTGTTCACGGACACCCCAGGCTGCGCCACACACTGCACCTGAAAGCCAAACCTCACAAGCTTTCTGCCCCGGGAAACAGGGCTGCTGTCCCCCCTTTGGTCAGCCCCGCCCCGCCATTTTAGCAGCCCCCCCAAAACCCGATCCAAATGAGGATTCCTCGCAGGGAAAAGGTGCCAGCACAGAAAGCCCTGCCTGCCCACGGACACCCCAGGCTGCGCCACACACTGCACCTGAAAGCCAAACCTCACAAGCTTTCTGTCCCGGGAAACAGGGCTGCTGTCCCCCCTTTGGTCAGCCCCGCCCCGCCATTGCCGGCCACCCGATCCAAACCCGATCCAAATGAGGATTCCTCGCAGGGAAAAGGTGCCAGCACAGAAAGCCCTGGCTGCCCACAGAGTGCCCAGGCTATGCCACACACTGCACCTGAAAGCCAAACCTCACAAGCTTTCTGTCCCGGGAAACAGGGCTGCTGTCCCCCCTTTGGTCAGACCTGCCCCGCCATTTTAGCAGCCCCCCCAAAACCCGATCCAAATGAGAATTCCTCGCAGGGAAAAGGTGCCAGCACAGGAAGCCCTGGCTGCCAACAATGTGCCCAGGCTGCGCCACACACTGCACCTGAAAGCCAAACCTCACAAGCTTTCTGTCCCGGGAAACAGGGCTGCTGTCCCCCCTCTGGTCAGCCCCGCCCCGCCATTTGAGCAGCCCCCCCAAAACCCGATCCAAATGAGGATTCCTCGCAGGGAAAAGGTGCCAGCACCGAAAGCCCTGCCTGCCCACAGAGTGCCCAGGCTGTGCCACACACTGCACCTGAAAGCCAAACCTCACAAGCTTTCTGTCCGGGAAACAGGGCTGCTGTCCACCCGTTGGTCAGCCCCGCCCCGCCATTGCCGGCCACCCGATCCAAACCCGATCCAAATGAGGATTCCTCGCAGGGAAAAGGTGCCAGCACAGAATGCCCTGCCTGCCCACGGACACCCCAGGCTGCGCCACACACTGCACCTGAAAGCCAAACCTCACAAGCTTTCTGTCCCGGGAAACAGGGCTGCTGTCCCCCCTTTGGTCAGCCCCGCCCCGCCATTTTAGCAGCCCCCCCAAAACCCGATCCAAATGAGGATTCCTCGCAGGGAAAAGGTGCCAGCACAGAAAGCCCTGCCTGCCCACAGAGGGCCCAGGCTGTGCCACACACTGCACCTGAAAGCCAAACCTCACAAGCTTTCTGTCCCGGGAAACAGGGCTGCTGTCCCCCCTTTGGTCACCCCCGCCTCGCCGTTTTAGCAGCCCCCCCAAAACCCGATTCAAATGAGGATTCCTCGCAGGGAAAAGGTGCCAGCACAGAAAGCCCTGCCTGCCCACGGACACCCCAGGCTGCGCCACACACTGCACCTGAAAGCCAAACCTCACAAGCTTTCTGTCCCGGGAAACAGGGCTGCTGTCCCCCCTTTGGTCAGCCCCGCCCACCACTGCCGGCCACCCGATCCAAACCCGATCCAAATGAGGATTCCTCGCAGGGAAAAGGTGCCAGCACAGGAAGCCCTGCCTGCCCACAATGTGCCCAGGCTGCGCCACACACTGCACCTGAAAGCCAAACCTCACAAGCTTTCTGTCCCGGGAAACAGGGCTGCTGTCCCCCCTTTGGTCAGCCCCGCCCCGCCATTGACGGCCACCCGATCCAAACCCGATCCAAATGAGGATTCCTCGCAGGGAAAAGGTGCCAGCACAGGAAGCCCTGCCTGCCCACAATGTGCCCAGGCTGCGCCACACACTGCACCTGAAAGCCAAACCTCACAAGCTTTCTGTCCCGGGAAACAGGGCTGCTGTCCCCCCTTTGGTCACCCCCGCCCCGCCATTTTAGCAGCCCCCCCAAAACCCGATCCAAATGAGGATTTCTCGCAGGGAAAAGGTGCCAGCACAGAAAGCCCTGCCAGCCCACGGACACCCCAGGCTGCGCCACACACTGCACCTGAAAGCCAAACCTCACAAGCTTTCTGTCCCGGGAAACAGGGCTGCTGTCCCCCCCCCTTGGTCAGCCCCGCCCCGCCATTGCCGGCCACCCGATCCAAACCCGATCCAAATGAGGATTCCTCGCAGGGAAAAGGCGCCAGCACAGAAAGCCCTGCCTGCCCACAGAGGGCCCAGGCTGTGCCACACACTGCACCTGAAAGCCAAACCTCACAAGCTTTCTGTCCCGGGAAACAGGGCTGCTGTCCCCCCTTTGGTCAGCCCCGCCCCGCCATCTGAGCAGCCCCCCCAAAACCCGATCCAAATGAGGATTCCTCGCAGGGAAAAGGTGCCAGCACCGAAAGCCCTGCCTGCCCACAGAGTGCCCAGGCTGTGCCACACACTGCACCTGAAAGCCAAACCTCACAAGCTTTCTGTCCCGGGAAACAGGGCTGCTGTCCCCCCTTTGGTCAGCCCCGCCCCGGCATTGCCGGCCATCCGATCCAAACCCGATCCAAATGAGGATTCCTCGCAGGGAAAAGGTGCCAGCACAGGAAGCCCTGCCTGCCCACAATGTGCCCAGGCTGCGCCACACACTGCACCTGAAAGCCAAACCTCACAAGCTTTCTGTCCCGGGAAACAGGGCTGCTGTCCCCCCTTTAGTCACCCCCGCCCCGCCATTTTAGCAGCCCCCCCAAAACCCGATCCAAATGAGGATTCCTCGCAGGGAAAAGGTGCCAGCACAGAAAGCCCTGCCTGCCCACGGACACCCCAGGCTGCGCCACACACTGCACCTGAAAGCCAAACCTCACAAGCTTTCTGTCCCGGGAAACAGGGCTGCTGCCCCCCCGCTTGGTCAGCCCCGCCCACCACTGCCGGCCACCCGATCCAAATGAGGATTCGTCGCAGGGAAAAGGTGCCAGCACAGAAAGCCCTGCCTGCCCACAGAGTGCCCAGGCTGCGCCACACACTGCACCTGAAAGCCAAACCTCACAAGCTTTCTGTCCCGGGAAACAGGGCTGCTGTCCCCCCTTTGGTCAGCCCCGCCCCGCCATCTGAGCAGCCCCCCCAAAACCCGATCCAAATGAGGATTCCTCGCAGGGAAAAGGTGCCAGCACAGAAAGCCCTGCCTGCCCACAGAGTGCCCAGGCTGTGCCACACACTGCACCTGAAAGCCAAACCTCACAAGCTTTCTGTCCCGGGAAACAGGGCTGCTGTCCCCCCTTTGGTCAGCCCCGCCCACCACTGCCGGCCACCCGATCCAAACCCGATCCAAATGAGGATTTCTCGCAGGGAAAAGGTGCCAGCACAGAAAGCCCTGCCTGCCCACAGAGTGCCCAGGCTGTGCCACACACTGCACCTGAAAGCCAAACCTCACAAGCTTTCTGTCCCGGGAAACAGGGCTGCTGTCCCCCCCCTTGGTCAGCCCCGCCCCGCCATTGCCGGCCACCCGATCCAAACCCGATCCAAATGAGGATTTCTCGCAGGGAAAAGGTGCCAGCACAGAAAGCCCTGCCTGCCCACGGACACCCCAGGCTGCGCCACACACTGCACCTGAAAGCCAAACCTCACAAGCTTTCTGTCCCGGGAAACAGGGCTGCTGTCCCCCCTTTGGTCACGCCCGCCCTGCCATTGCCGGCCACCCGATCCAAACCCGATCCAAATGAGGATTCCTCGCAGGGAAAAGGTGCCAGCACCGAAAGCCCTGCCTGCCCAAAGAGTGCCCAGGCTGTGCCACACACTGCACCTGAAAGCCAAACCTCACAAGCTTTCTGTCCCGGGAAACAGGGCTGCTGTCCCCCCTTTGGTCAGCCCCGCCCCGCCATTTTAGCAGCCCCCCCAAAACCCGATCCAAATGAGGATTCCTCGCAGGGAAAAGGTGCCAGCACAGAAAGCCCTGCCTGCCCACGGACACCCCAGGCTGCGCCACACACTGCACCTGAAAGCCAAACCTCACAAGCTTTCTGTCCCGGGAAACAGGGCTGCTGTCCCCCCTTTGGTCAGCCCCGCCCACCACTGCCGGCCACCCGATCCAAACCCGATCCAAATGAGGATTCCTCGCAGGGAAAAGGTGCCAGCACAGAAAGCCCTGCCTGCCCACAGTGTGCCCAGGCTGCGCGACACACTGCACCTGAAAGCCAAACCTCACAAGCTTTCTGTCCCGGGAAACAGGGCTGCTGTCCCCCCCCTTGGTCACCCCCGCCCTGCCATTGCCGGCCACCCGATCCAAACCTGATCCAAATGAGGATTCCTCGCAGGGAAAAGGTGCCAGCACAGAAAGCCCTGCCTGCCCACAGAGGGCCCAGGCTGTGCCACACACTGCACCTGAAAGCCAAACCTCACAAGCTTTCTGTCCCGGGAAACAGGGCTGCTGTCCCCCCTTTGGTCAGCCCCGCCCCGCCATTTTAGCAGCCCCCCCAAAACTCGATCCAAATGAGGATTCCTCGCAGGGAAAAGGTGCCAGCACAGAAAGCCCTGCCTGCCCACAGAGTGCCCAGGCTGCGCCACACACTGCACCTGAAAGCCAAACCTCACAAGCTTTCTGTCCCGGGAAACAGGGCTGCTGTCCCCACTTTGGTCAGCCCCGCCCCGCCATTTTAGCAGCCCCCCCAAAACCCGATCCAAATGAGGATTCCTCGCAGGGAAAAGGTGCCAGCACAGAAAGCCCTGCCTGCCCACGGACACCCCAGGCTGCGCCACACACTGCACCTGAAAGCCAAACCTCACAAGCTTTCTGTCCCGGGAAACAGGGCTGCTGTCCCCCCTTTGGTCAGCCCCGCCCACCACTGCCGGCCACCCGATCCAAACCCGATCCAAATGAGGATTCCTCGCAGGGAAAAGGTGCCAGCACAGAAAGCCCTGCCTGCCCACAGAGTGCCGACGCTGCGCCACACACTGCACCTGAAAGCCAAACCTCACAAGCTTTCTGTCCTGGGAAACAGGGCTGCTGTCCCCACTTTGGTCACCCCCGCCCCGCCATTTTAGCAGCCTCCCCAAAACTCGATCCAAATGAGGATTCCTCGCAGGGAAAAGGTGCCAGCACAGAAAGCCCTGCCTGCCCACAGTGTGCCCAGGCTGCGCCACACACTGCACCTGAAAGCCAAACCTCACAAGCTTTCTGTCCCGGGAAACAGGGCTGCTGTCCCCCCCCTTGGTCAGCCCCGCCCCACCATTTGAGCAGCCCCCCCAAAACCCGATCCAAATGAGGATTCCTCGCAGGGAAAAGGTGCCAGCACAGAAAGCCCTGCCTGCCCACGGACACCTAAGGCTGCGCCACACACTGCACGTGAAAGCCAAACCTCACAAGCTTTCTGTCCCGGGAAACAGGGCTGCTGTCCCCCCTTTGGTCAGCCCCGCCCACCACTGCCGGCCACCCGATCCAAACCCGATCCAAATGAGGATTCCTCGCAGGGAAAAGGTGCCAGCACAGAAAGCCCTGCCTGCCCACAGAGGGCCCAGGCTGCGCCACACACTGCACCTGAAAGCCAAACCTCACAAGCTTTCTGTCCCGGGAAACAGGGCTGCTGTCCCCCCCTTAAGTCAGCCCCGCCCCGCCATTTTAGCAGCCCCCCCAAAACCCGATTCAAATGAGGATTCCTCGCAGGGAAAAGGTGCCAGCACAGAAAGCCCTGCCTGCCCACAGGGGGCCCAGGCTGCGCCACACACTGCACCTGAAAGCCTAACCTCACAAGCTTTCTGTCCCGGGAAACAGGGCTGCTGTCCCCCACCTTGGTCAGCCCCGCCCCGCCATTGCCGGCCACCCGATCCAAACCCGATCCAAATGAGGATTTCTCGCAGGGAAAAGGTGCCAGCACAGAAAGCCCTGCCTGCCCACGAACACCCCAGGCTGCGCCACACACTGCACCTGAAAGCCAAACCTCACAAGCTTTCTGTCCCGAGAAACAGGGGTGCTGTCCCCACTTCGGTCACCCCCGCCCCGCCATTTTATCAGCCCCCCCAAAACTCGATCCAAATGAGGATTCCTCGCAGGGAAAAGGTGCCAGCACAGAAAGCCCTGCCTGCCCACAGAGTGCCCAGGCTGTGCCACACACTGCACCTGAAAGCCAAACCTCACAAGCTTTCTGTCCCGGGAAACAGGGCTGCTGTCCCCCCTTTGCTCAGCCCCGCCCCGGCATTGACGGCCACCCGATCCAAACCCGATCCAAATGAGGATTCCTCGCAGGGAAAAGGTGCCAGCACAGAAAGCCCTGCCTGCCAACAGAGTGCCCAGGCTATGCCACACACTGCACCTGAAAGCCAAACCTCACAAGCTTTCTGTCCCGGGAAACAGGGCTGCTGTCCCCCCTTTGGTCAACCCTGCCCCGCCATTTTAGCAGCCCCCCCAAAACCCGATCCAAATGAGAATTCCTCGCAGGGAAAAGGTGCCAGCACAGGAAGCCCTGCCTGCCCACAATGTGCCCAGGCTGCGCCACACACTGCACCTGAAAGCCAAACCTCACAAGCTTTCTGTCCCGGGAAACAGGGCTGCTGTCCCCCCTTTGGTCAGCCCCGCCCCGCCATTTTAGCAGCCCCCCCAAAACCCGATCCAAATGAGGATTCCTCGCAGGGAAAAGGTGCCAGCACCGAAAGCCCTGCCTGCCCACAGAGTGCCCAGGCTGTGCCACACACTGCACCTGAAAGCCAAACCTCACAAGCTTTCTGTCCCGGGAAACAGGGCTGCTGTCCCCCCTTTGGTCAGCCCCCGCCCCGCCATTGCCGGCCACCCGATCCAAACCCGATCCAAATGAGGATTCCTCGCAGGGAAAAGGTGCCAGCACAGAAAGCCCTGCCTGCCCACAGAGTGCCCAGGCTGTGCCACACACTGCACCTGAAAACCAAACCTCACAAGCTTTCTGTCCCGGGAAACAGGGCTGCTGTCTCCCGCCTTGGTCAGCCCCGCCCCGCCATTGCCGGCCACCCGATCCAAACCCGATCCAAATGAGGATTCCTCGCAGGGAAAAGGTGCCAGCACAGAAAGCCCTGGCTGCCCACAGAGTGCCCAGGCTATGCCACACACTGCACCTGAAAGCCAAACCTCACAAGCTTTCTGTCCCGGGAAACAGGGCTGCTGTCCCCCCTTTGGTCAGACCTGCCCCGCCATTTTAGCAGCCCCCCCAAAACCCGATCCAAATGAGAATTCCTCGCAGGGAAAAGGTGCCAGCACAGGAAAGCCTGGCTGCCAACAATGTGCCCAGGCTGCGCCACACACTGCACCTGAAAGCCAAACCTCACAAGCTTTCTGTCCCGGGAAACAGGGCTGCTGTCCCCCCTCTGGTCAGCCCCGCCCCGCCATTTGAGCAGCCCCCCCAAAACCCGATCCAAATGAGGATTCCTCGCAGGGAAAAGGTGCCAGCACCGAAAGCCCTGCCTGCCCACAGAGTGCCCAGGCTGTGCCACACACTGCACCTGAAAGCCAAACCTCACAAGCTTTCTGTCCCGGGAAACAGGGCTGCTGTCCACCCGTTGGTCAGCCCCGCCCCGCCATTGCCGGCCACCCGATCCAAACCCGATCCAAATGAGGATTCCTCGCAGGGAAAAGGTGCCAGCACAGAATGCCCTGCCTGCCCACGGACACCCCAGGCTGCGCCACACACTGCACCTGAAAGCCAAACCTCACAAGCTTTCTGTCCCGGGAAACAGGGCTGCTGTCCCCCCCTTTGGTCAGCCCCGCCCCGCCATCTGAGCAGCCCCCCCAAAACCCGATCCAAATGAGGATTCCTCGCAGGGAAAAGGTGCCAGCACAGAAAGCCCTGCCTGCCCACAGAGGGCCCAGGCTGTGCCACACACTGCACCTGAAAGCCAAACCTCACAAGCTTTCTGTCCCGGGAAACAGGGCTGCTGTCCCCCCCTTTGGTCAGCCACCCGCCCCCGCCATCTGAGCAGCCCCCCCAAAACCCGATCCAAATGAGGATTCCTCGCAGGGAAAAGGTGCCAGCACAGAAAGCCCTGCCTGCCCACAGTGTGCCCAGGCTGCGCCACACACTGCACCTGAAAGCCAAACCTCACAAGCTTTCTGTCCCGGGAAACAGGGCTGCTGTCCCCCCTTTGGTCAGCCCCGCCCCGCCATTTTAGCAGCCCCCCCAAAACCCGATCCAAATGAGAATTCCTCGCAGGGAAAAGGTGCCAGCACAGAAAGCCCTGCCTGCCCACGGACACCCCAGGCTCCGCCACACACTGCACGTGAAAACCAAACCTCACAAGCTTTCTGTCCCGGGAAACAGGGCTGCTGTCTCCCGCCTTGGTCAGCCCCGCCCCGCCATTGCCGGCCACCCGATCCAAACCCGATCCAAATGAGGATTCCTCGCAGGGAAAAGGTGCCAGCACAGAAAGCCCTGGCTGCCCACAGAGTGCCCAGGCTATGCCACACACTGCACCTGAAAGCCAAACCTCACAAGCTTTCTGTCCCGGGAAACAGGGCTGCTGTCCCCCCTTTGGTCAGACCTGCCCCGCCATTTTAGCAGCCCCCCCAAAACCCGATCCAAATGAGAATTCCTCGCAGGGAAAAGGTGCCAGCACAGGAAGCCCTGGCTGCCAACAATGTGCCCAGGCTGCGCCACACACTGCACCTGAAAGCCAAACCTCACAAGCTTTCTGTCCCGGGAAACAGGGCTGCTGTCCACCCGTTGGTCAGCCCCGCCCCGCCATTGCCGGCCACCCGATCCAAACCCGATCCAAATGAGGATTCCTCGCAGGGAAAAGGTGCCAGCACAGAATGCCCTGCCTGCCCACGGACACCCCAGGCTGCGCCACACACTGCACCTGAAAGCCAAACCTCACAAGCTTTCTGTCCCGGGAAACAGGGCTGCTGTCCCCCCTTTGGTCAGCCCCGCCCCGCCATTTTAGCAGCCCCCCCAAAACCCGATCCAAATGAGGATTCCTCGCAGGGAAAAGGTGCCAGCACAGAAAGCCCTGCCTGCCCACAGAGGGCCCAGGCTGTGCCACACACTGCACCTGAAAGCCAAACCTCACAAGCTTTCTGTCCCGGGAAACAGGGCTGCTGTCCCCCCTTTGGTCAGCCCCGCCCCGCCATCTGAGCAGCCCCCCCAAAACCCGATCCAAATGAGGATTCCTCGCAGGGAAAAGGTGCCAGCACAGAATGCCCTGCCTGCCCCACAGAGTGCCCAGGCTGTGCCACACAATGCACCTGAAAGCCAAACCTCACAAGCTTTCTGTCCGGGAAACAGGGCTGCTGTCCCCCCTTTGGTCAGCCCCGCCCCACCACTGCCGGCCACCCGATCCAAACCCGATCCAAATGAGGATTTCTCGCAGGGAAAAGGTGCCAGCACAGAAAGCCCTGCCTGCCCACAGAGTGCCCCAGGCTGTGCCACACACTGCACCTGAAAGCCAAACCTCACAAGCTTTCTGTCCCGGGAAACAGGGCTGCTGTCCCCCCCTTTGGTCACGCCCGCCCTGCCATTGCCGGCCACCCGATCCAAACCCGATCCAAATGAGGATTCCTCGCAGGGAAAAGGTGCCAGCACCGAAAGCCCTGCCTGCCCAAAGAGTGCCCAGGCTGTGCCACACACTGCACCTGAAAGCCAAACCTCACAAGCTTTCTGTCCCGGGAAACAGGGCTGCTGTCCCCCCTTTGGTCAGCCCCGCCCCTGCCATTGACGGCCACCCGATCCAAACCCGATCCAAATGAGGATTCCTCGCAGGGAAAAGGTGCCAGCACAGGAAGCCCTGCCTGCCCACAATGTGCCCAGGCTGCGCCACACACTGCACCTGAAAGCCAAACCTCACAAGCTTTCTGTCCCGGGAAACAGGGCTGCTGTCCCCCCCTTTGGTCACCCCCGCCCCGCCATTTTAGCAGCCCCCCCAAAACCCGATCCAAATGAGGATTTCTCGCAGGGAAAAGGTGCCAGCACAGAAAGCCCTGCCAGCCCACGGACACCCCAGGCTGCGCCACACACTGCACCTGAAAGCCAAACCTCACAAGCTTTCTGTCCCGGGAAACAGGGCTGCTGTCCCCCCCCTTGGTCAGCCCCGCCCCGCCATTGCCGGCCACCCGATCCAAACCCGATCCAAATGAGGATTCCTCGCAGGGAAAAGGCGCCAGCACAGAAAGCCCTGCCTGCCCACAGAGGGCCCAGGCTGTGCCACACACTGCACCTGAAAGCCAAACCTCACAAGCTTTCTGTCCCGGGAAACAGGGGCTGCTGTCCCCCCTTGGGTCAGCCCCGCCCCGCCATTTTAGCAGCCCCCCCAAAACCCGATCCAAATGAGGATTCCTCGCAGGGAAAAGGTGCCAGCACAGAAAGCCCTGCCTGCCCACAGAGTGCCCAGGCTGTGCCACACACTGCACCTGAAAGCCAAACCTCACAAGCTTTCTGTCCCGGGAAACAGGGCTGCTGTCCCCCCTTTGGTCAGCCCCGCCCCGGCATTGCCGGCCATCCGATCCAAACCCGATCCAAATGAGGATTCCTCGCAGGGAAAAGGTGCCAGCACAGGAAGCCCTGCCTGCCCACAATGTGCCCAGGCTGCGCCACACACTGCACTTGAAAGCCAAACCTCACAAGCTTTCTGTCCCGGGAAACAGGGCTGCTGTCCCCCCTTTAGTCACCCCCGCCCCGCCATTTTAGCAGCCCCCCCAAAACCCGATCCAAATGAGGATTCCTCGCAGGGAAAAGGTGCCAGCACAGAAAGCCCTGCCTGCCCACGGACACCCCAGGCTGCGCCACACACTGCACCTGAAAGCCAAACCTCACAAGCTTTCTGTCCCGGGAAACAGGGCTGCTGTCCCCCCTTTGGTCAGCCCCGCCCCGCCATCTGAGCAGCCCCCCCAAAACCCGATCCAAATGAGGATTCCTCGCAGGGAAAAGGTGCCAGCACAGAAAGCCCTGCCTGCCCACAGAGTGCCCAGGCTGTGCCACACACTGCACCTGAAAGCCAAACCTCACAAGCTTTCTGTCCCGGGAAACAGGGCTGCTGTCCCCCCTTTGGTCAGCCCCGCCCACCACTGCCGGCCACCCGATCCAAACCCGATCCAAATGAGGATTTCTCGCAGGGAAAAGGTGCCAGCACAGAAAGCCCTGCCTGCCCACAGAGTGCCCAGGCTGTGCCACACACTGCACCTGAAAGCCAAACCTCACAAGCTTTCTGTCCCGGGAAACAGGGCTGCTGTCCCCCCTTTGGTCACGCCCGCCCTGCCATTGCCGGCCACCCGATCCAAACCCGATCCAAATGAGGATTCCTCGCAGGGAAAAGGTGCCAGCACCGAAAGCCCTGCCTGCCCAAAGAGTGCCCAGGCTGTGCCACACACTGCACCTGAAAGCCAAACCTCACAAGCTTTCTGTCCCGGGAAACAGGGCTGCTGTCCCCCCTTTGGTCAGCCCCGCCTCGCCGTTTTAGCAGCCCCCCCAAAACCCGATTCAAATGAGGATTCCTCGCAGGGAAAAGGTGCCAGCACAGAAAGCCCTGCCTGCCCACGGACACCCCAGGCTGCGCCACACACTGCACCTGAAAGCCAAACCTCACAAGCTTTCTGTCCCGGGAAACAGGGCTGCTGTCCCCCCTTTGCTCAGCCCCGCCCACCACTGCCGGCCACCCGATCCAAACCCGATCCAAATGAGGATTCCTCGCAGGGAAAAGGTGCCAGCACAGGAAGCCCTGCCTGCCCACAATGTGCCCAGGCTGCGCCACACACTGCACCTGAAAGCCAAACCTCACAAGCTTTCTGTCCCGGGAAACAGGGCTGCTGTCCCCCCTTTGGTCACCCCCGCCCCGCCATTTTAGCAGCCCCCCCAAAACCCGATCCAAATGAGGATTTCTCGCAGGGAAAAGGTGCCAGCACAGAAAGCCCTGCCAGCCCACGGACACCCCAGGCTGCGCCACACACTGCACCTGAAAGCCAAACCTCACAAGCTTTCTGTCCCGGGAAACAGGGCTGCTGTCCCCCCCCTTGGTCAGCCCCCGCCCCGCCATTGCCGGCCACCCGATCCAAACCCGATCCAAATGAGGATTCCTCGCAGGGAAAAGGTGCCAGCACTGAAAGCCCTGCCTGCCCACAGAGGGCCCAGGCTGTGCCACACACTGCACCTGAAAGCCAAACCTCACAAGCTTTCTGTCCCGGGAAACAGGGCTGCTGTCCCCCCTTTGGTCAGCCCCGCCCCGCCATCTGAGCAGCCCCCCCAAAACCCGATCCAAATGAGGATTCCTCGCAGGGAAAAGGTGCCAGCACAGAAAGCCCTGCCTGCCCACAGAGTGCCCAGGCTGTGCCACACACTGCACCTGAAAGCCAAACCTCACAAGCTTTCTGTCCCGGGAAACAGGGCTGCTGTCCCCCCTTTGGTCACCCCCCGCCCCGCCATTGTGGGCCACCCGATCCAAACCCGATCCAAATGAGGATTCCTCGCAGGGAAAAGGTGCCAGCACAGAAAGCCCTGCCTGCCCACAGAGTGCCCAGGCTGTGCCACACAATGCACCTGAAAGCCAAACCTCACAAGCTTTCTCTGTCCCGGGAAACAGGGCTGCTGTCCACCCTTTGGTCACCCCAGCCCCGCCATTTTAGCAGCCCCCCCCAAAACCCCGATCCAAATGAGGATTCCTCGCAGGGAAAAGGTGCCAGCACAGAAAGCCCTGCCTGCCCACAGTGTGCCCAGGCTGCGCCACACACTGCACCTGAAAGCCAAACCTCACAAGCTTTCTGTCCCGGGAAACAGGGCTGCTGTCCCCCCCCTTGGTCAGCCCCGCCCCGCCATTGCCGGCCACCCGATCCAAACCCGATCCAAATGAGGATTCCTCGCAGGGAAAAGGTGCCAGCACAGGAAGCCCTGCCTGCCCACAATGTGCCCAGGCTGCGCCACACACTGCACCTGAAAGCCAAACCTCACAAGCTTTCTGTCCCGGGAAACAGGGCTGCTGTCCCCCCTTTGGTCACCCCCCGCCCCGCCATTTTAGCAGCCCCCCCAAAACCCGATCCAAATGAGGATTCCTCGCAGGGAAAAGGTGCCAGCACAGAAAGCCCTGCCTGCCCACGGACACCCCAGGCTGCGCCACACACTGCACCTGAAAGCCAAACCTCACAAGCTTTCTGTCCCGGGAAACAGGGCTGCTGCCCCCCGCTTGGTCAGCCCCGCCCACCACTGCCGGCCACCCGATCCAAACCCGATCCAAATGAGGATTCCTCGCAGGGAAAAGGTGCCAGCACAGAAAGCCCTGCCTGCCCACAGAGTGCCCAGGCTGCGCCACACACTGCACCTGAAAGCCAAACCTCACAAGCTTTCTGTCCCGGGAAACAGGGCTGCTGTCCCCCCCCTTGGTCAGCCCCGCCCCGCCATTGCCGGCCACCCGATCCAAACCCGATCCAAATGAGGATTCCTCGCAGGGAAAAGGCGCCAGCACAGAAAGCCCTGCCTGCCCACAGAGTGCCCAGGCTGTGCCACACACTGCACCTGAAAGCCAAACCTCACAAGCTTTCTGTCCCGGGAAACAGGGCTGCTGTCCCCCCTTTGGTCAGCCCCGCCCCGCCATTTTAGCAGCCCCCCCAAAACCCGATCCAAATGAGGATTCGTCGCAGGGAAAAGGTGCCAGCACAGAAAGCCCTGCCTGCCCACAGAGGGCCCAGGCTGTGCCACACACTGCACCTGAAAGCCAAACCTCACAAGCTTTCTGTCCCGGGAAACAGGGCTGCTGTCCCCCCTTTGGTCAGCCCCGCCCCGCCATCTGAGCAGCCCCCCCAAAACCCGATCCAAATGAGGATTCCTCGCAGGGAAAAGGTGCCAGCACAGAAAGCCCTGCCTGCCCACGGACACCCCAGGCTGCGCCACACACTGCACCTGAAAGCCAAACCTCACAAGCTTTCTGTCCCGGGAAACAGGGCTGCTGTCCCCCCCCTTGGTCAGCCCCGCCCCGCCATTGCCGGCCACCCGATCCAAACCCGATCCAAATGAGGATTCCTCGCAGGGAAAAGGTGCCAGCACAGAAAGCCCTGCCTGCCCACAGAGTGCCCAGGCTGTGCCACACACTGCACCTGAAAGCCAAACCTCACAAGCTTTCTGTCCCGGGAAACAGGGCTGCTGTCCCCCCTTTGGTCAGCCCCGCCCCGCCATTTTAGCAGCCCCCCAAAACCCGATCCAAATGAGAATTCCTCGCAGGGAAAAGGTGCCAGCACAGAAAGCCCTGCCTGCCCACAGAGGGCCCAGGCTGTACCACACACTGCACCTGAAAGCCAAACCTCACAAGCTTTCTGTCCCGGGAAACAGGGCTGCTGTCCCCCCTTTGGTCAGCCCCGCCCCGCCATTTTAGCAGCCCCCCCAAAACCCGATCCAAATGAGGATTCCTCGCAGGGAAAAGGTGCCAGCACAGAAAGCCCTGCCTGCCCACAGTGTGCCCAGGCTGCGTCACACACTGCACCTGAAAGCCAAACCTCACAAGCTTTCTGTCCCGGGAAACAGGGCTGCTGTCCCCCCCCTTGGTCAGCCCCGCCCCGCCATTGCCGGCCACCCGATCCAAACCCGATCCAAATGAGAATTCCTCGCAGGGAAAAGGTGCCAGCACAGAAAGCCCTGGCTGCCAACAGAGCGCCCAGGCTATGCCACACACTGCACCTGAAAGCCAAACCTCACAAGCTTTCTGTCCCGGGAAACAGGGCTGCTGTCCCCCCTTTGGTCAGCCCCGCCCCGCCATTTTAGCAGCCCCCCCAAAACCCGATCCAAATGAGAATTCCTCGCAGGGAAAAGGTGCCAGCACAGAAAGCCCTGCCTGACCACGGAGTGCCCAGGCTGCGCCACACACTGCACCTGAAAGCCAAACCTCACAAGCTTTCTGTCCCGGGAAACAGGGCTGCTGTCTCCCCTTTGGTCAGCCCCGCCCCGCCATTGACGGCCACCCGATCCAAACCCGATCCAAATGAGGATTCCTCGCAGGGAAAAGGTGCCAGCACAGGAAGCCCTGCCTGCCCACAATGTGCCCAGGCTGCGCCACACACTGCACCTGAAAGCCAAACCTCACAAGCTTTCTGTCCCGGGAAACAGGGCTGCTGTCCCCCCTTTGGTCAGCCCCGCCCACCACTGCCGGCCACCCGATCCAAATGAGGATTCGTCGCAGGGAAAAGGTGCCAGCACAGAAAGCCCTGCCTGCCCACAGAGTGCCCAGGCTGCGCCACACACTGCACCTGAAAGCCAAACCTCACAAGCTTTCTGTCCCGGGAAACAGGGCTGCTGTCCCCCCTTTGGTCAGCCCCGCCCCGCCATTTTAGCAGCCCCCCCAAAACCCGATCCAAATGAGGATTTCTCGCAGGGAAAAGGTGCCAGCACAGAAAGCCCTGCCAGCCCACGGACACCCCAGGCTGCGCCACACACTGCACCTGAAAGCCAAACCTCACAAGCTTTCTGTCCCGGGAAACAGGGCTGCTGTCCCCCCCCTTGGTCAGCCCCGCCCCGCCATTGCCGGCCACCCGATCCAAACCCGATCCAAATGAGGATTCCTCGCAGGGAAAAGGCGCCAGCACAGAAAGCCCTGGCTGCCAACAGAGTGCCCAGGCTGTGCCACACACTGCACCTGAAAGCCAAACCTCACAAGCTTTCTGTCCCGGGAAACAGGGCTGCTGTCCCCCCTTTGGTCAGCCCCGCCCCGCCATTTTAGCAGCCCCCCCAAAACCCGATCCAAATGAGGATTCCTCGCAGGGAAAAGGTGCCAGCACTGAAAGCCCTGCCTGCCCACAGAGGGCCCAGGCTGTGCCACACACTGCACCTGAAAGCCAAACCTCACAAGCTTTCTGTCCCGGGAAACAGGGCTGCTGTCCCCCCTTTGGTCAGCCCCGCCCCGCCATCTGAGCAGCCCCCCCAAAACCCGATCCAAATGAGGATTCCTCGCAGGGAAAAGGTGCCAGCACAGAAAGCCCTGCCTGCCCACAGAGTGCCCAGGCTGTGCCACACACTGCACCTGAAAGCCAAACCTCACAAGCTTTCTGTCCCGGGAAACAGGGCTGCTGTCCCCCCTTTTGTCACCACCGCCCCGCCATTGTGGGCCACCCGATCCAAATGAGGATTCCTCGCAGGGAAAAGGTGCCAGCACAGAAAGCCCTGCCTGCCCACAGAGTGCCCAGGCTGCGCCACACACTGCACCTGAAAGCCAAACCTCACAAGCTTTCTGTCCCGGGAAACAGGGCTGCTGTCCCCCCTTTGGTCACCCCCGCCCCGCCATTGACGGCCACCCGATCCAAACCCGATCCAAATGAGGATTCCTCGCAGGGAAAAGGTGCCAGCACAGAAAGCCCTGCCTGCCCACGGACACCCCAGGCTGCGCCACACACTGCACCTGAAAGCCAAACCTCACAAGCTTTCTGTCCCGGGAAACAGGGCTGCTGTCCCCCCTTTGGTCAGCCCCGCCCGGCCATTTTAGCAGCCCCCCCAAAACCCGATCCAAATGAGGATTCCTCGCAGGGAAAAGGTGCCAGCACAGAAAGCCCTGCCTGCCCACAGTGTGCCCAGGCTGCGCCACACACTGCACCTGAAAGCCAAACCTCACAAGCTTTCTGTCCCGGGAAACAGGGCTGCTGTCCCCCCTTTGGTCAGCCCCGTCCCGCCATCTGAGCAGCCCCCCCAAAACCCGATCCAAATGAGGATTCCTCGCAGGGAAAAGGTGCCAGCACAGAAAGCCCTGCCTGCCCACAGAGTGCCCAGGCTGTGCCACACACTGCACCTGAAAGCCAAACCTCACAAGCTTTCTGTCCCGGGAAACAGGGCTGCTGTCCCCCCTTTGGTCACCACCGCCCCGCCATTGTGGGCCACCCGATCCAAACCCGATCCAAATGAGGATTCCTCGCAGGGAAAAGGTGCCAGCACAGAAAGCCCTGCCTGCCCACAGAGTGCCCAGGCTGCGCCACACACTGCACCTGAAAGTCAAACCTCACAAGCTTTCTGTCCCGGGAAACAGGGCTGCTGTCCCCCCCCTTGGTCAGCCCCGCCCCGCCATTGCCGGCCACCCGATCCAAACCCGATCCAAATGAGGATTCCTCGCAGGGAAAAGGTACCAGCACAGAAAGCCCTGGCTGCCAACAGAGTGCCCAGGCTATGCCACACACTGCACCTGAAAGCCAAACCTCACAAGCTTTCTGTCCCGGGAAACAGGGCTGCTGTCCCCCCTTTGGTCACCCCCGCCCTGCCATTGCCGGCCACCCGATCCAAACCCGATCCAAATGAGGATTTCTCGCAGGGAAAAGGTGCCAGCACAGAAAGCCCTGCCTGCCCACAGAGTGCCCAGGCTGTGCCACACAATGCACCTGAAAGCCAAACCTCACAAGCTTTCTGTCCCGGGAAACAGGGCTGCTGTCCCCCCTTTGGTCACCCCCGCCCCGCCATTTTAGCAGCCCCCCCAAAACCCGATCCAAATGAGGATTTCTCGCAGGGAAAAGGTGCCAGCACAGAAAGCCCTGCCAGCCCACGGACACCCCAGGCTGCGCCACACACTGCACCTGAAAGCCAAACCTCACAAGCTTTCTGTCCCGGGAAACAGGGCTGCTGTCCCCCCTTTGGTCAGCCCCGCCCCGGCATTGCCGGCCACCCGATCCAAACCCGATCCACATGAGGATTCCTCGCAGGGAAAAGGTGCCAGCACAGGAAGCCCTGCCTGCCCACAATGTGCCCAGGCTGCGCCACACACTGCACCTGAAAGCCAAACCTCACAAGCTTTCTGTCCCGGGAAACAGGGCTGCTGTCCCCCCTTTGGTCACCCCCGCCCCGCCATTTTAGCAGCCCCCCCAAAACCCGATCCAAATGAGGATTCATCGCAGGGAAAAGGTGCCAGCACAGAAAGCCCTGCCTGCCCACGGACACCCCAGGCTGCGCCACACACTGCACCTGAAAGCCAAACCTCACAAGCTTTCTGTCCCGGGAAACAGGGCTGCTGCCCCCCGCTTGGTCAGCCCCGCCCACCACTGCCGGCCACCCGATCCAAACCCGATCCAAATGAGGATTCCTCGCAGGGAAAAGGTGCCAGCACAGAAAGCCCTGGCTGCCCACAGTGTGCCCAGGCTGCGCCACACACTGCACCTGAAAGCCAAACCTCACAAGCTTTCTGTCCCGGGAAACAGGGCTGCTGTCCCCCCCCTTGGTCAGCCCCGCCCCGCCATTGCCGGCCACCCGATCCAAACCCGATCCAAATGAGGATTCCTCGCAGGGAAAAGGTACCAGCACAGAAAGCCCTGGCTGCCAACAGAGTGCCCAGGCTGTGCCACACACTGCACCTGAAAGCCAAACCTCACAAGCTTTCTGTCCCGGGAAACAGGGCTGCTGTCCCCCCTTTGGTCACCCCCGCCCTGCCATTGCCGGCCACCCGATCCAAACCCGATCCAAATGAGGATTTCTCGCAGGGAAAAGGTGCCAGCACAGAAAGCCCTGCCTGCCCACAGAGTGCCCAGGCTGTGCCACACAATGCACCTGAAAGCCAAACCTCACAAGCTTTCTGTCCCGGGAAACAGGGCTGCTGTCCCCCCTTTGGTCACCCCCGCCCCACCATTTTAGCAGCCCCCCCAAAACCCGATCCAAATGAGGATTTCTCGCAGGGAAAAGGTGCCAGCACAGAAAGCCCTGCCAGCCCACGGACACCACAGGCTGCGCCACACACTGCACCTGAAAGCCAAACCTCACAAGCTTTCTGTCCCGGGAAACAGGGCTGCTGCCCCCCGCTTGGTCAGCCACGCCCACCACTGCCGGCCACCCGATCCAAACCCGATCCAAATGATGATTCCTCGCAGGGAAAAGGTGCCAGCACAGGAAGCCCTGCCTGCCCACAGAGTGCCCAGGCTGTGCCACACACTGCACCTGAAAGCCAAACCTCACAAGCTTTCTGTCCCGGGAAACAGGGCTGCTGTCCCCCCTTTGGTCAGCCCCGCCCCGCCATTTTAGCAGCCCCCCCAAAACCCGATCCAAATGAGGATTCCTCGCAGGGAAAAGGTGCCAGCACAGAAAGCCCTGCCTGCCCACAGAGGGCCCAGGCTGTGCCACACACTGCACCTGAAAGCCAAACCTCACAAGCTTTCTGTCCCGGGAAACAGGGCTGCTGTCCCCCCTTTGGTCAGCCCCGCCCCGCCATCTGAGCAGCCCCCCCAAAACCCGATCCAAATGAGGATTCCTCGCAGGGAAAAGGTGCCAGCACAGAAAGCCCTGCCTGCCCACAGAGTGCCCAGGCTGTGCCACACAATGCACCTGAAAGCCAAACCTCACAAGCTTTCTGTCCCGGGAAACAGGGCTGCTGTCCCCCCTTTTGTCACCACCGCCCCGCCATTGTGGGCCACCCGATCCAAACCCGATCCAAATGAGGATTCCTCGCAGGGAAAAGGTGCCAGCACAGAAAGCCCTGCCTGCCCACAGTGTGCCCAGGCTGCGCCACACACTGCACCTGAAAGCCAAACCTCACAAGCTTTCTGTCCCGGGAAACAGGGCTGCTGTCCCCCCCCTTGGTCAGCCCCGCCCCGCCATTGCCGGCCACCCGATCCAAACCCGATCCAAATGAGGATTCCTCGCAGGGAAAAGGTACCAGCACAGAAAGCCCTGGCTGCCAACAGAGTGCCCAGGCTATGCCACACACTGCACCTGAAAGCCAAACCTCACAAGCTTTCTGTCCCGGGAAACAGGGCTGCTGTCTCCCCTTTGGTCACCCCCGCCCTGCCATTGCCGGCCACCCGATCCAAACCCGATCCAAATGAGGATTTCTCGCAGGGAAAAGGTGCCAGCACAGAAAGCCCTGCCTGACCACGGAGTGCCCAGTCTGCGCCACACACTGCACCTGAAAGCCAAACCTCACAAGCTTTCTGTCCCGGGAAACAGGGCTGCTGTCCCCCCTTTGGTCACCCCCGCCCCGCCATTTTAGCAGCCCCCCCAAAACCCGATCCAAATGAGGATTTCTCGCAGGGAAAAGGTGCCAGCACAGAAAGCCCTGCCAGCTCACGGACACCCCAGGCTGCGCCACACACTGCACCTGAAAGCCAAACCTCACAAGCTTTCTGTCCCGGGAAACAGGGCTGCTGCCCCCCGCTTGGTCAGCCCCGCCCACCACTGCCGGCCACCCGATCCAAACCCGATCCAAATGAGGATTCCTCGCAGGGAAAAGGTGCCAGCACAGAAAGCCCTGCCTGCCCACAGAGTGCCCAGGCTGCGCCACACACTGCACCTGAAAGCCAAACCTCACAAGCTTTCTGTCCCGGGAAACAGGGCTGCTGTCCCCCCTTTGGTCAGCCCCGCCCCGCCATTTTAGCAGCCCCCCCAAAACCCGATCCAAATGAGGATTCCTCGCAGGGAAAAGGTGCCAGCACAGAAAGCCCTGCCTGCCCACAGTGTGCCCAGGCTGCGCCACACACTGCACCTGAAAGCCAAACCTCACAAGCTTTCTGTCCCGGGAAACAGGGCTGCTGTCCCCCCTTTGGTCAGCCCCGCCCCGGCATTGCCGGCCACCCGATCCAAACCCGATCCACATGAGGATTCCTCGCAGGGAAAAGGTGCCAGCACAGGAAGCCCTGCCTGCCCACAATGTGCCCAGGCTGCGCCACACACTGCACCTGAAAGCCAAACCTCACAAGCTTTCTGTCCCGGGAAACAGGGCTGCTGTCCCCCCTTTGGTCACCCCCGCCCCGCCATTTTAGCAGCCCCCCCAAAACCCGATCCAAATGAGGATTCCTCGCAGGGAAAAGGTGCCAGCACAGAAAGCCCTGCCTGCCCACGGACACCCCAGGCTGCGCCACACACTGCAACCTGAAAGCCAAACCTCACAAGCTTTCTGTCCCGGGAAACAGGGCTGCTGCCCCCCGCTTGGTCAGCCCCGCCCACCACTGCCGGCCACCCGATCCAAACCCGATCCAAATGAGGATTCCTCGCAGGGAAAAGGTGCCAGCACAGAAAGCCCTGCCTGCCAACAGAGTACCAGGGCTATGCCACACACTGCACCTGAAAGCCAAACCTCACAAGCTTTCTGTCCCGGGAAACAGGGCTGCTGTCCCCCCTTTGGTCAGCCCCGCCCCGCCATTTTAGCAGCCCCCCCAAAACCCGATCCAAATGAGGATTCCTCGCAGGGAAAAGGTGCCAGCACAGAAAGCCCTGCCTGCCCACAGTGTGCCCAGGCTGCGCCACACACTGCACCTGAAAGCCAAACCTCACAAGCTTTCTGTCCCGGGAAACAGGGCTGCTGTCCCCCCCCTTGGTCAGCCCCGCCCCGCCATTGCCGGCCACCCGATCCAAACCCGATCCAAATGAGGATTCCTCGCAGGGAAAAGGTACCAGCACAGAAAGCCCTGGCTGCCAACAGAGTGCCCAGGCTATGCCACACACTGCACCTGAAAGCCAAACCTCACAAGCTTTCTGTCCCGGGAAACAGGGCTGCTGTCCCCCCTTTGGTCACCCCCGCCCTGCCATTGCCGGCCACCCGATCCAAACCCGATCCAAATGAGGATTTCTCGCAGGGAAAAGGTGCCAGCACAGAAAGCCCTGCCTGCCCACAGAGTGCCCAGGCTGTGCCACACAATGCACCTGAAAGCCAAACCTCACAAGCTTTCTGTCCCGGGAAACAGGGCTGCTGTCCCCCCTTTGGTCACCCCCGCCCCGCCATTTTAGCAGCCCCCCCAAAACCCGATCCAAATGAGGATTTCTCGCAGGGAAAAGGTGCCAGCACAGAAAGCCCTGCCAGCCCACGGACACCCCAGGCTGCGCCACACACTGCACCTGAAAGCCAAACCTCACAAGCTTTCTGTCCCGGGAAACAGGGCTGCTGCCCCCCGCTTGGTCAGCCCCGCCCACCACTGCCGGCCACCCGATCCAAACCCGATCCAAATGAGGATTCCTCGCAGGGAAAAGGTGCCAGCACAGAAAGCCCTGCCTGCCCACGGACACCCCAGGCTGCGCCACACACTGCACCTGAAAGCCAAACCTCACAAGCTTTCTGTCCCGGGAAACAGGGCTGCTGTCCCCCCTTTGGTCAGCCCCGCCCCGCCATCTGAGCAGCCCCCCCAAAACCTGATCCAAATGAGGATTCCTCGCAGGGAAAAGGTGCCAGCACAGAAAGCCCTGCCTGCCCACAGAGTGCCCAGGCTGTGCCACACACTGCACCTGAAAGCCAAACCTCACAAGCTTTCTGTCCCGGGAAACAGGGCTGCTGTCCCCCCTTTGGTCACCACCGCCCCGCCATTGCCGGCCACCCGATCCAAACCCGATCCAAATGAGGATTCCTCGCAGGGAAAAGGTGCCAGCACAGAAAGCCCTGCCTGCCCACAGAGTGCCCAGGCTGTGCCACACAATGCACCTGAAAGCCAAACCTCACAAGCTTTCTGTCCCGGGAAACAGGGCTGCTGTCCCCCCCCTTGGTCAGCCCCGCCCCGCCATTGACGGCCACCCGATCCAAACCCGATCCAAATGAGGATTCCTCGCAGGGAAAAGGTGCCAGCACAGAAAGCCCTGGCTGCCAACAGAGTGCCCAGGCTATGCCACACACTGCACCTGAAAGCCAAACCTCACAAGCTTTCTGTCCCGGGAAACAGGGCTGCTGTCCCCCCTTTGGTCAGCCCCGCCCCGCCATTTTAGCAGCACCCCCAAAACCCGATCCAAATGAGGATTCCTCGCAGGGAAAAGGTGCCAGCACAGAAAGCCCTGCCTGCCCACAGTGTGCCCAGGCTGCGCCACACACTGCACGTGAAAGCCAAACCTCACAAGCTTTCTGTCCCGGGAAACAGGGCTGCTGTCCCCCCTTTGGTCAGCCCCGCCCCGCCATTGCCGGCCACCCGATCCAAACCCGATCCAAATGAGGATTCCTCGCAGGGAAAAGGTGCCAGCACAGAAAGCCCTGCCTGCCCACGGACACCCAAATCTGCGCCACACACTGCACCTGAAAGCCAAACCTCACAAGCTTTCTGTCCCGGGAAACAGGGCTGCTGTCCCCCCTTTGGTCACCCCCGCCCCGCCATTGACGGCCACCCGATCCAAACCCGATCCAAATGAGGATTCCTCGCAAGGAAAAGGTGCCAGCACAGGAATCCCTGCCTGCCCACAATGTACCCAGGCTGCGCCACACACTGCACCTGAAAGCCAAACCTCACAAGCTTTCTGTCCCGGGAAACAGGGCTGCTGCCCCCCGCTTGGTCAGCCCCGCCCACCACTGCCGGCCACCCGATCCAAACCCGATCCAAATGAGGATTCCTCGCAGGGAAAAGGTGCCAGCACAGAAAGCCCTGCCTGCCCACAGAGTGCCCAGGCTGTGCCACACACTGCACCTGAAAGCCAAACCTCACAAGCTTTCTGTCCCGGGAAACATGGCTGCTGTCCCCCCTTTTGTCACCACCGCCCCGCAATTGTGGGCCACCCGATCCAAACCCGATCCAAATGAGGATTCCTCGCAGGAAAAAGGTGCCAGCACAGAAAGCCCTGCCTGCCCACAGAGTGCCCAGGCTGTGCCACACAATGCACCTGAAAGCCAAACCTCACAAGCTTTCTGTCCCGGGAAACAGGGCTGCTGTCCCCCCTTTGGTCAGCCCCGCCCCGCCATTTTAGCAGCCCCCCCAAAACCCGATCCAAATGAGGATTCCTCGCAGGGAAAAGGTGCCAGCACAGAAAGCCCTGCCTGCCCACAGAGGGCCCAGGCTGTGCCACACACTGCACCTGAAAGCCAAACCTCACAAGCTTTCTGTCCCGGGAAACAGGGCTGCTGTCCCCCCTTTGGTCAGCCCCGCCCCGCCATCTGAGCAGCCCCCCCAAAACCCGATCCAAATGAGGATTCCTCGCAGGGAAAAGGTGCCAGCACAGAAAGCCCTGCCTGCCCACAGAGTGCCCAGGCTGCGCCACACACTGCACCTGAAAGCCAAACCTCACAAGCTTTCTGTCCCGGGAAACAGGGCTGCTGTCCCCCCTTTTGTCACCACCGCCCCGCCATTGTGGGCCACCCGATCCAAACCCGATCCAAATGAGGATTCCTCGCAGGGAAAAGGTGCCAGCACAGAAAGCCCTGCCTGCCCACAGTGTGCCCAGGCTGCGCCACACACA
>NW_026991052.1:0-25519 GCF_036250125.1 Pseudopipra pipra
TCCGATTCATGTAAGGATCAAAAGGTTAGTAACTAGGATTCAAAATAGGAGTTGGGAGATGGGTCGGAAGGTTATTGTTCGTTGCTTTGACATGTGGAGGAATGGGGCTAAAAATAGAATTAGGACGGAGGCAGCGAGAGCTAGGACTCCTCCTAATTTGTTAGGGATTGATCGTAGAATAGCATATGCAAATAGGAAGTATCATTCAGGTTTAATATGAGGAGGTGTAACTAATGGATTTGCAGGTGTAAAATTTTCTGGGTCTCCTAAAAGGTTAGGTGAGAATATAGCAAGTGTTATTAGTGGGATGAGGAGGAATAGAAGGCCTAACACGTCTTTCATTGAGAAGTAAGGGTGAAATGGGATTTTATCACAGTCTGAATGAATGCCTAGGGGGTTGTTTGAGCCTGTTTCATGTAGGAAGGTTAGGTGAATGAAAGTGAGACCTGCAATCAAGAATGGGAGAAGGAAGTGAAGGGCGAAGAATCGGGTGAGCGTAGGGTTATCAACTGAGAACCCTCCTCAGGCTCATTCTACAAGTGTTTGGCCAATATAGGGGATAGCTGAGAATAAGTTAGTAATTACTGTGGCGCCTCAGAATGATATTTGGCCTCATGGGAGAACATATCCTACGAAAGCAGTTGCTATTAAAGTTAGGAGGAGAACAACTCCTGTGTTTCAGGTTTCTTTATATAGGTAGGAACCATAGTAGAATCCTCGTCCAATGTGTAGGTAGATGCACATGAAGAAGAAGGAGGCACCGTTTGCGTGGAGGTTTCGGATCAGTCAACCGAATTGGACATTTCGACATGTATGAGCAACGGATGTGAATGCTAGAGTGATATCTGCTGTATAGTGCATTGCCAGTAAAAGGCCAGTGGTAATTTGAATTATTAGGCAGATGCCTAGGAGAGATCCGAAATTTCATCAAGCGGAAATGTTTGATGGTGTTGGGAGATCAATTAAGGAGTTATTGATTATTTTTAGAAGAGGATGATGTTTTCGTAGGTTGGGGGTCATTAATTTTTAGTTCTGTGTAAGTGAGATAATAATTAAGATAGACAGAGCGAAGGTTCCTAGGTAGGTTTTGATTAATCCGGAGTGGAAAGTAGTTAGGGTTTTAGATGTTTTGAGTTGAAGGATTGCTAGTCCTTCTGGGCCAATTTTTTTATATCAGGATAGGTCGATTAGGTGGGATGCAATGTTTTGGCCGTTGCTTAGGAGGTTGGTGGAGCTGAGGCGGTGTATGAGGGGATTAAAGTATCCTAGAGTGTTGGAGAAGTTTATAGTCATATTTTGCTTAGGAAGGGTGAGTGAATGCGTGAGTTTTGATAGTTCCAGTGCTAGAATAATACCTAATGTTGTGATAATGATGGCTGTGGTTTTTGTAAGAAGAGGCATAGTTATAGGAGGGGTTTTTGTGGGAGAAATATAAGAGGTGATTAGTAATCCAGCCATGATACTTCCGAGAGCAAGACGGGTGATTGGGTTTGTGACTGCTGGGTTGTTTTCATTAATGGGGGTAATAGAAGGAATTCGGGTGTAGTCGGTTTGTACTAGTAGGGTTATACGCAGGCTATAAGTTGCAGTAAATGATGTGGCTACAAGTGTTAGAAGGAGCGCTCAGGTGTTTAAGTAGGAGGTGTTGAGGCTTTCGATGATGAGGTCTTTTGAGTAGAACCCTGCTAGAAATGGGGTTCCTATGAGAGCTAGGTTTCCGATTGTCAGACATGAAGTGGTTGTAGGGAGTAATTTTTGTAGACCTCCTATTTTTCGGATGTCTTGTTCACCGTTGAGGCTATGGATGATAGATCCAGAGCAGAGGAAGAGTATGGCTTTGAAGAATGCGTGGGTGGAAATATGTAGAAAGGCTAGTTGGGGTAGGTTTAAGCCAATAGTAACTATTATTAGGCCTAATTGGCTGGATGTAGAGAAAGCAATAATTTTTTTGATGTCGTTTTGGGTAAGAGCGCATGTAGCGGCAAATAGTGTGGATAGGGCACCTATACAGAGGCACGCAGTTAGAGCGATTTGATTACTACATAATATGTGGTGAGTGCGAATTAATAGAAAGATTCCGGCAACTACTATTGTACTGGAATGGAGTAGAGCGGATACAGGAGTTGGTCCTTCTATAGCGGCTGGGAGTCACGGGTGGAGGCCGAATTGGGCGGATTTACCTGTGGCTGCTAAAATGAGTCCTATAAGAGGAAGTAAGGGTATTTGGTTTGGGTAAGATGGTTGTTGAATTTCTCATGTATTGATTGAAGAGGCTAATCATGCTATGCAGAGGATCAGTCCGATATCTCCGATACGATTATAAAGTACGGCTTGGAGTGCGGCGGTGTTAGCTTCTGCTCGGCCGTATCATCATCCGATTAGGAGGAAGGATATAATTCCAACTCCTTCTCAGCCAATAAATAGGAGGAATATGTTGTTGGCGATAATTAAGATTAGCATAGCAATGAGGAAAATTAAGAGGTAGAGAGAGAATTTTGTGGCATGAGGTTCTGAGGCTATGTACCATGTTGCGAATTGTAGAATAGATCATGTTACGAATAGAGCAATGGGGAAGAATATTAAGGAGTATTGGTCTATTTTAAGGTTAAAAGGGATTTTGAAGTTTGTAATGAATTTTCACTCTCAATAGAAGGTAGTGTTTTCCATATTAGAATAGATAGAGAGGATTATGGGAATTAAACTGGTCATGAAGGAAGTTTTGACAGTATATATAATGGTGGTTGGGGAGTTTTGATAGTTCTTGGATAGAAGGGGAAGAAGAATAGGAGTAGAAAGAATGGCCAAGGTTAGGAATATGGAGGTGTTGAGAATTAATGGAAAGTCCATTACTTTTACTTGGACTTGCACCAAGATGAATGGCTCCTAAGACCAGTGGATTGCTATTATCCTTTAAAAGTAAGGGGGCTGAGGTCTTAGGCTCAGATGCAAGAGTTAGCAGTTCTTGTTGGTTAAACCTCCCCTCGGCAGGCAAGAAGAGTTTAACTTCTATTTTTAGGATCACAGTCTAATGTTTGGCTTAAAACTATGCTTGCATATGGGGATTCCTGAGATTAGTTCTGGTTTTAGGATGAGGAGAAGGGAGGGTAGAATGTGGAGTGTTATAAGGAGATGTTCTCGCGTATTCGAATTTTGGGTAGTTGTGATGTAAGTTGGGGTTGGTCCTCGTTGGGTTATAAGGAGTATGTAGAGGGTGTAGGCTGCAGTCAGTAGAGTTGCGATTCCGGTTAGGATGATAGTGAATGCAGATCAATTGAAGAGAGCAATTATGATAGTTAGTTCAGCTATTAGATTAGTGGTAGGAGGAAGAGCCATGTTAGTTAGGTTAGCTAGAAGTCATCAGATTCCTATGAGAGGTAGGAGGGGTTGTAGGCCTCGTGTTAAGAGGAGGGTGCGGCTGTGTATGCGTTCATAATTTGTATTAGCTAGGCAAAATAGTATGGAAGAGGTGAGTCCATGTGAAATTATCAAGATTATCGCTCCTGAAAAAGATCAATGGGTTTGGATTATTGTTGCGGCAATGACTAGGCCTATATGGCTTACCGAGGAGTAGGCGATTAGAGATTTAAGGTCAATTTGGCGTAGGCAGATGGAGCTTGTTATTAATGCCCCTCATAGGGCTAAGGTTAGGAATGGGTAGTAGAGGTAGTCGAGCAGGGAGTTTAAGACCATTGAGATACGTATAATGCCGTACCCTCCAAGTTTGAGGAGGAGTGCGGCTAGAAGTATGGACCCTGCGATTGGTGCCTCTACGTGGGCTTTTGGGAGTCATAGGTGTAATCCATAAAGGGGGGCTTTTACTATGAAAGCGAGTAGTAGGGCTAGGCTTGATATGAGGCCTGTTCAGGAGTTTGTAAGGGATGGATGTGAAAGTTTTATTATAATGATGTGCATGGACCCTGTTTGAGTGTGAAGATAAAGGATCGCAACTAATAGGGGAAGAGAACTGACTAGGGTATAGAATAAGAGGTAGACCCCAGCACTTAAACGTTCTGGTTGGCTGCCCCATCGTGTAATTAGAATTAGAGTAGGGATTAAGGTTGCTTCGAATGCAATATAAAACAATATCAGTTCTAAGGCTGAGAAGGCCAGGATGATAAATGGTTGAGCAAGGATTATGGTTATGATAAATATATATTTTCGTGTAGGGGGCTCTTGCTGGAGGTGATTTTGGCTTGCTAACATTATAAGGGGCAGAAGTCAACAAGATAGGACTAATAAGGGGGATGAAATTTGGTCGATACCAAGTCATGGGGATAGGTTCTTGTTAGGGTGGTAGGTTGAAGAGAGTCACTGTAAGCTGGCGGTTGCGATTAAGAGGCTGTGGGAAGTGACATTAAGTCAAAGAAATTTTTGGGGTGATAGGAGGGTTATAGGGAGTAGTATGATCGTGGGGAGAATAATTTTTAGCATTGTAGAAGGTTTAGATTATGCAAATGATCTGACCCGTGAGTTCGGGTGGAAGCTACTAGAATTGCCAGGCCGGCGCCTGCTTCACAGGCTGAAAATGCTAGTATGAGAATGGGTATTAGGGAGGGGGATGTTGTTTGGGTTTGGATGGGCCACATGGATAGGGCAATGTATATGGATAGTATTATACTTTCTAAGCATAGTAGGGCGGAAATTAGGTGTATTCGGTGAAAGGCTAGTCCTAGGCTGCTTAGGGCGAAGGCAGAGTAGAAGCTTAAATGTAGAAAGGTCATTGAGAAAGTCACAGAGTGGGACTGTGGTTTGTTGAGCCGAAATCAACTGTCTTAATTAGACTAACTTTCTGTAGTTATTCTGCTCATTCTAAGCCCCCTTGTATCCATTCATAGATTAATCCGAATGCGAGGAGGAGAATAATGGCGAAGGTTCAGGTTAAAGTATTGAGGGGGGAGAGAAGTTGAGTAGCTCATGGGAGGGGTAGTAAGAGGGCGATTTCTAGGTCGAACAAGAGAAATAAGATTGCGACAAGAAAGAATCGGATTGAAAAAGGGAGACGGGCTGAGCCCAGTGGGTCAAAGCCACATTCATATGGGGATAGTTTTTCTGAATCTGGATTTATTTGAGCCAGTCAAAGGTTTAATGAAGTTAGGATAATACATAGTGATAGAGAGGTTGTAAATATAAAGAGGATTATGTTAATTGCCTTTCTCTGGTTTTGATCCAGATTTTAGAGATTGGAAGTCAATTGTAATTAATATACTAGAAAGGCAGGATCCTCATCAGTAGATTGTTATATAGAGGAATAGTCAGATAATATCAACAAAATGTCAGTATCAAGCCGCTGCTTCAAAGCCAAAGTGGTGGTTGGGTGTGAAATGGAATTTGATGAGACGGAAAAGGCAAATTAAGAGAAAGGATGACCCAATGATTACGTGAAGGCCATGGAATCCTGTGGCTACAAAGAAGGTGGATCCATAGATTCCATCAGCAATTGAGAATGGCGCTTCATAATATTCTATTGCTTGAAGTGCTGTAAAGTAGAATCCTAACAGGACAGTTATGAGTAGGGCCTGAGTAGCTTGATTTCGGTTACCTTCTGTAATGCTATGATGAGCTCATGTAACGGTAACTCCTGAAGCTAAAAGGATGGCAGTGTTTAGTAGAGGTACTTCTATTGGATTGAGGGGTTTGATTCCCATAGGGGGTCATTGCCCTCCGAGTTCTGGGGTGGGGACTAAGCTAGAGTGAAAGAATGCTCAGAAGAATCCTAGAAAGAAGAAGGCTTCGGAGGTAATGAATAGAATTATTCCGTAGCGTAAGCCTTTTTGGACTGTTAGAGTATGGTGACCTTGGAATGTGCTTTCTCGTACGATATCACGCCATCATTGAATTATTACTAAAATTATGGAAAGCAGGCCTAGGAGTAAGAGTTGCATGGAATTGTGATGGAATCATATGGCCAATCCGGAGGTAGTAAGGAGAGCGGCCGCAGCTCCGAAAATGGGTCAGGGGCTTGGGTCTACTATATGGAAGGAGTGGGCTTGGTGTGTCATTAAAGGTTAAATGTTTTCTTGTAAGTAAAGGCTTAGTAGTAGTACAAAGACATAGGCTTGGATTATTGCTACGGCTACTTCTAAAATTGTTAGGAGAAGGAGAATAGCTGTGGTTAAGAGGGATACTGCAGGTATAATGGGAAGGAGGACAGCAGTGGCTGTAGAAATGAGTTGGATAAGTAGATGTCCTGCTGTGAGGTTGGCTGTAAGGCGGACTCCTAAGGCAAGTGGACGAATGAGAAGGCTTGTTGTTTCGATTATGATAAGGGCAGGGATTAGGGGTGTTGGGGTACCTTCTGGCAAGAGGTGTCCTAGGGAAGCTGAGGGTTGGTTTCGTAGGCCTGTTAATAGTGTAGCAAGTCATAGGGGGAAGGCAAGGGCTAGGTTTATTGATAGTTGAGTAGTAGGTGTGAATGTGTAGGGTAAAAGGCCTAATAGGTTGATTATTAATAGTATGATTATGAGTGATGATAAGATTAGGGCTCATTTGTGGCCTTTTTTGTTTAATGGGGTTATCAGTTGTTTTGTAATTAGGTGGAAGAATCAGAGTTGAAGCGTTGAAAGACGATTTGTAACTCATCGGTTGCCAGGGGAGGGAAGCAAGAGAGTTGGGAACAATAGAGAGATCAGAATAAGGGGGATTCCTAGAAGTGTTGGGCTTATAAATTGGTCGAAGAAGCTTAGGTTCATGGTCAGTCTCAAGGGTAAGTTTTTATAGTGGATAATGTTTTGTTGGATGGCGAGTTGGTTGGAGTAAATAATAAAAGTTTAGGTTGAAGGATGAGGGAAAAAGTGAGTCATGAAGTAAGTATAATAAAGAGTCAGGGCGCTGGGTTTAGCTGAGGCATGTCATTAAGGAGGATGGGTAGTCCTCTTTCTCTAGCTTAAAAGGCTGTTGCTGGTTCATAGCTTCTTAATGATTAGGATGTTAGAAGTGAAGATCAGTTTTCGAAGTCTGTTAGAGGAGCTGATTCCACTACAATGGGTATGAAGCTGTGATTGGCTCCACAGATTTCTGAGCATTGGCCGTAGAAGATTCCAGGGCGGGTTGTGATGAAGGAAGTTTGATTTAGTCGTCCTGGAATTGCATCGGTTTTTACACCAAGGCTGGGCACGGCTCATGAGTGGAGGACATCATCAGCTGTGACGATAACTCGGATTGGGGATTCTATTGGGATAACAATGCGGTTATCAACTTCTAGGAGGCGGAAGTGACCAAGTGGTAGGTCTGTGGTTGGTAACATGTAAGAGTCAAAGGATAAATCTTTGAAGTCTGTGTATTCATAGGATCAATATCATTGATGACCAATGGCTTTAAGGGTAAGGTCGGGTTCGTCGATTTCGTCTATTATGTAGAGGATTTGAAGGGATGGGAGGGCTAGTATAATTAGGACGATGGCAGGTAGAATTGTTCAGACAAGTTCTACTTCTTGTGCGTCGACGGTGTTAGAGGATAGTTTTTCTATGAGTATAAGAGCTAGGAGGTATAGAACTAGGCTACAGATGGCTAGAGCAACTATTAGGGCATGATCATGAAATTCGATGAGTTCTTCTATAATAGGGGATGAAGCGTCTTGAAAACCAAGTTGAGAGTGGTTGGCCATAATGTGGAAGGTGGGATGTACTGGGTTTTCACCTGTGATTTAGTCTTGACAAGACTATGTAATTATTTTACTAACAACCCATAAGAAAGAAGCATGAGTGGTTAGATGCGGTTGGCTTGAAACCAGCTTATGAGGGTTCGATTCCTTCCTTTCTTGTACTTGAACAAAAGCTGGTTCTTCGAAGGTGTGGTAAGGGGGAGGGCAGCCGTGAATTCATTCGATGTTTGTGGAAGTAAGTTCTGGTTGTAATACTTTTCGTTTGGATGCGAAGGCTTCTCAGATAATAAATATCAGTATAATTACGGCTATCATGGAGATAAGGGAGCCAATGGAGGATAGGGAATTCCATAAGGTATAAGCATCTGGATAGTCTGAGTATCGACGTGGTATACCAGCTAAACCTAGGAAATGTTGTGGGAAGAATGTTAGGTTAACCCCAAAGAATATTACCCCGAAGTGGGCTTTAGCTCACGTAGGATGGAGGGTGTAACCAGTAAATAGTGGGAATCAATGTGTGAAGCCAGCTAAGATGGCGAATACTGCTCCCATAGACAGTACGTAGTGGAAGTGTGCAACTACGTAGTAGGTATCGTGTAAGGCAATATCTAGGGAGGAGTTAGCAAGAACGATACCTGTTAGTCCACCAATGGTGAAGAGGAAAATGAAGCCTAGGGCTCATAGTATGGGTGGGTCTCATTTAATTGTCCCACCATGTAGGGTGGCTAGTCAACTGAAAACTTTAATGCCAGTAGGAATTGCAATAATTATGGTAGCAGATGTAAAGTATGCTCGGGTATCTACGTCCATTCCAACTGTGAATATGTGGTGGGCTCATACGATGAAGCCTAGGAAACCAATAGATAATATGGCTCAGACTATGCCTATGTAGCCGAAGGGTTCTTTTTTACCAGCGTAGTAGGCTACGACGTGGGAGATAATTCCGAATCCTGGCAGAATAAGGATGTAGACTTCTGGGTGTCCAAAAAATCAAAATAAGTGTTGATATAAAATTGGGTCTCCACCTCCTGCGGGGTCGAAGAATGTAGTGTTTAGGTTTCGATCTGTTAGAAGTATTGTAATGCCAGCAGCTAGAACTGGTAGGGAGAGGAGAAGTAGTACTGCGGTGATTAGGACGGATCAAACAAATAGGGGGGTTTGGTATTGTGAAAGAGCAGGTGGTTTTATGTTAATTGCTGTAGTAATAAAGTTGATTGCTCCGAGGATAGAGGAGACACCTGCTAGGTGAAGGGAGAAAATGGCGAGGTCTACTGATGCACCAGCGTGGGCTAGGTTTCCAGCTAGGGGTGGGTATACTGTTCATCCTGTCCCGGCCCCAGCTTCAACTGTGGAAGATGCTAAAAGTAGTAAGAAGGATGGGGGAAGAAGTCAGAAGCTTATATTATTTATTCGTGGGAATGCCATGTCGGGGGCGCCAATTATTAATGGGACTAGTCAGTTACCAAACCCTCCAATTATAATAGGTATTACTATAAAGAAAATTATAACAAATGCATGTGCGGTGACGATTACATTATAGATTTGGTCATCGCCTAAAAGGGTTCCTGGTTGTCCTAGTTCTGCTCGAATGAGGAGACTTAGGGCTGTACCAATTATACCAGCTCATGCACCGAAAATAAGGTAAAGTGTGCCGATGTCTTTGTGATTGGTAGAGAATAGTCAACGGTTGATAAAAGTCATAGGTAAGATGGCTGAGTGTTGAAGCGTTAGGCTGTAGTCCTTTTTACAGAGGTTTGATTCCTCTTCTTATCGATTCTGTAGTGAAGTTCATGTTGAGTTGCAAGCTCATTGATGTGTATCAAATATACACCAGGATCTAGTAGGCAGAAGCCTGTTGGATAGGGCATTTAGCTGTTAACTAAAGTTTTATGGGATCGAGGCCCATCTGTCTAGAAAGAGATTCTAGCTTAATTAAAGCGCTTGAGTTGCATTCAGGAAATACAGGTTAATATCCTGTGAATTTTAGCAGAAACTAAGGAGAGCTGGTCCTTGTTTAAGGCTTTGAAGGCCTTCGGTTTAAGTAACCTAAGTTTCTAGGAAATAGTAAGTACTATGGGGGATAATGGTAGGAGTATGATTGACAGAGAAGTAAAGATTGTAGTTAAGGGATTAGTTGGTTTGTTAGTCTGTCATTGTTTTATGTAGTTGGTGAAGTTTGGGGGTAGTGTGATAGTTGCACAGTAGGCTAGACGTAGGTAGAAGAAAAGTCCGAGTAAAGAGAGTAGAGAAATGGCTGTGGCTGTTGCAGTTAGTTCTTGCTTAGTGAGTTCTTGAATAATTAATCATTTGGGTAGAAATCCTGTTAGGGGAGGGAGGCCTGCGAGGGAGAGGAGAGTGAGCATGAAAATTGTAGTTAATGGGGGAATTTTGGTTCATGTGGTTATTACAGTGGATAATTTTAGGGTATTGGTTGTGTTGAGAATAAGGAAGATAGCGGAAGTTGTTATGGTATAGAGATAAAAGGTAATTAAAGTTAGATTGGGGTCATAGTTGAGAATAATAGTTATTCATCCAAGGTGGGCGATGGATGAAAAGGCTAAGACTTTGCGAGTTTGAGTTTGATTTAACCCTATTCAGCCTCCTAGGGCTGCGGAGGCGATAGCTATTGAAGTTAGGAGGGTTGAGTTAAGTGATGGGGATGTTAAGTAGAATAGGGTAATTGGTGGAAATTTTATAATTGTAGCTAGTAGGAGGCATGTTGTTATGGTTGAGCCTTGAAGGACTTCTGGAAATCAGAAATGGAATGGGACTAAGCCTAGTTTGATTGAAATTGCAACTGTTGATAGTATGCATGATATAGGGTGGGTTAGTTGGGTGATGTCTCATTGACCAGAAAATCATGCGTTGATCATGCTAGCAAATAGGAGTAGTGTGGATGCGGTTGCTTGGGTCAGAAAGTATTTAGTAGAAGCTTCAATGGCTCGTGGATGGTGGGTTTTAGAGATTAAGGGAAGGATAGCTAAAGTGTTAATCTCTAAGCCAATTCATGCTGTTATTCAGTGGTTGCTTGAAATTGTGATGGAGGTTCCCAAGAGTAAGCTTGCTGTAGAGATTAATTTAGCTTGAGGATTCATTAGTAAGGGAAGGAGTTAAACCATCATTTTCGGGGTATGGGCCCGATAGCTTAATTAGCTGACCTTACTAGAAAATAATATAGAGGGAGTATAGAGGATTTTGATTCCTTTAGTGTAGGTTCGATTCCTACTTTTCTAAGTTTAGGAAATGAGAGGGTTGGTATACCTCTATGTTTACTTTATCATAGTAACCCTTTTGGATTCAGGCACATTTCCTTGGTTATCTTAGGTAGGGAGGTAGGCCTGCATATGAGATAGGGAGGCTAGTATGTCATAGGCATAAGGCTAGTGTTAGGGGTAGGAAGTTTTTTCAGAGTAAATGTATGAGTTGATCATAGCGGAATCGAGGGTAAGAGGCGCGGATTCATAAGAAGCCTGCGGACAGGAGGAGGGTTTTTGTAGCTAGAGTTAGAGGGAAGAATTCTTGAGGGAGATTGAGTGAGCTGGGGTTCAGGAATAGAATGGTTGTGAGTGCATTTATTAGTATAATATTAGCATATTCAGCTAGGAAGAATAAGGCAAATGGACCTGCAGCATATTCTACATTAAACCCTGAGACTAGTTCAGATTCTCCTTCTGTTAGGTCAAATGGGGCGCGGTTTGTTTCAGCAAGTGAGGAAATATATCATATTATTGCTAGAGGTCAGGAGGAGAAAATGAGGTAAAGAGGTTCTTGTGTAATAGCAAGGGTGTTAAGGGTATAATTACCACTTAGAATAATTACAGATAGGAGAATAATGGCTAGGGTAACCTCATAGGAAATGGTTTGTGCGACTGCTCGGAGGGCGCCAATCAGAGCATATTTTGAATTAGAGGCCCACCCTGATCATAGAATTGAGTAAACTGCTAAGCTGGAGAGGGCCAGGAGGAAAAGTATACCTAGGTTTAGGTCAGTGAGGGGAAATGGTAGGGGGAGAGGCAGTCAGATTGTAATTGCTAAGAGAAGGGCTAGGATAGGGGTAGCTATAAATAGGTAAGGGGATGAAGTTGATGGACGGATTGGTTCTTTAATGAACAGTTTTACTCCATCTGCTATAGGTTGTAATAGGCCAAATGGTCCTACAATGTTAGGTCCTTTTCGGGCTTGTATATAACTTAGAACTTTGCGTTCAACCAGGGTTAGGAATGCTACGGCGATGAGGATGGATAAAGCATAGGATAGTGATATAATGAGGTAAATCAGGACTAAGTGAGTTGCCATATGTTTTATGTGGAGCTAGGGAGAGGATTTGAACCTCTGGGTAAAGGGCTTAAGCCTTCTGCATTTGCCAAGCTCTGCCACGCTAGCGGTCCTTTTCTAGGAAGGGGTTATGGTAGGGCTCTTGGTAATTTAGTTGGGTTCATTACTGGGTGCGAAGGCGTGCCTGTAGCATAGGCCTTACTTCTTCGGTCCTTTCGTACTAGAAGGAGTTATTACATAGATAGAAACCGACCTGGATTGCTCCGGTCTGAACTCAGATCACGTAGGACTGTTAATCGTTGAACAAACGAACCCTTGGTAGCGGTTGCACCACTAGGATGTCCTGATCCAACATCGAGGTCGTAAACCTCCTTGTCGATGTGGGCTCTTGAAGGAGATTGCGCTGTTATCCCTGGGGTAGCTAGGTTCATTAATCAATAATATTGGGTCTGGCTACTATTAGCACGTTGATGAGTTGTTCTTGGTCAAGATGGGTTATCCGGTTTTTGGAGGTTAAGTTTATCTCCAAGGTCGCCCCAACCAAAAAATGCGTACCAGTAAAATCCGAGGGAGTGGGTCCTGTGGAGGAAAATTGTTGGTGGGGATGGTAGCAGGTTTTAAAGTTCCACAGGGTCTTCTTGTCTTATGAAGTTATTCCTGCTTTTGCACAGGAAGATCAATTTCACTGATTATCCGTAGGAGACAGTTAAGACCTCGTTAAGCCATTCATACAAGTCCCGATTTATGGGACAATTGATTGCGCTACCTTTGCACGGTTAGGATACCGCGGCCGTTGAACTTATTGTCACTGGGCAGGCTTCACCTTTAATACTTGACTTAGCTAAAGGCTATGTTTTTGGTAAACAGTCGGGCCTTGGTTTTGCCTAGTTCCTTTTACAGATTTAAATCGTCTTTGAGAGGCACTCCGTAGGTGGGTTAACAAGGTTTTAGATATAGGATCTTGTTAGGGTTAGAAAATATCCTGTAGTTTGTTAATAATGTTATAATGTAAGTTTGTGCCGTAGAGGGGGGGGTCCCTAGTTACTTATTTTAGCATTAATTCTCTTATTTATCATAAGTTAGCCTATTAAGGAAGAGGGAGTCATAGGAAGATTAGGATTTTTAGGTACAGAGCTTTGACGCACTCTTTAATGGTGGCTGCTTGAAGGCCCACAGTTGAGGAACAATTTAATTTATCCGCTGGAAGAGAGTGTGCTCTTTTTTAAAGGAGCTGTACCTCCTTTAAATAACCCTTAATCATTTCATGTGGGTTGAATATAGTCCTGGGGGGGTGAATTAAGAGAGAACTAAGGTTCGTTTCATAGGCAACCAGCTATCACCCAGCTCGATTGGCTTTTCACCACTACTAACGAGTCATCCCACTCTTTTGCAACAGAGACGGGTTTGCTCAGTAAATAGCTGCTCGTAAGTAGCTCGCTTGGGTTTCGGGGCGGCAAGCTTAAATTGGCATTTTGCTTGGGAAGTTCTTGCTAAATCATGATGCAAAAGGTACAAGGATTGGTCTTTGCTATTTAGCGCTTGGCTTGTCATTGTTATTTCATTTTTCCCTTACGGTACATGGTCTCTATCGCGTCTTGAGTTCACCTTTCTATCGCCTATACTAGGTTAAGTGAGAGAATGCTTTGATTTAGTGGGTGGCATGGTTTAGTTCATATGTAATTTGGTAGCAGAGCTAGAGTTAGGCTTCAAGACGATCTGGTGAGGAGCAGATATCTTTCAGGTGTAAGCTGAATGCTTTTTTTATAGCTACGTCTTGGTAAACTAAGTGCACCTTCCGGTACACTTACCTTGTTACGACTTGCCTCATCTTTAGCTTGAGAGCCTATTATGAATAAGATTGGTTGTAGCTTGTGAGGAGGGTGACGGGCGGTATGTACGTGCTTCAGAGCCAACTTAAAGGGGGCATTATTATCCTGCTTTACTGCTAAATCCGCCTTTTGGGAGTGGTTTCACGCTCCCTGTCGTGGGAAGGGGTTTTCTATGCTAGAAAATGTAGCCCATTTCTACCACCCCATGAGCTATACCTTGACCTGTCTTATTAGCGGGTGGGGTTGCTATTGTGCTCACTGTTGAACCCTCAGTTTAGGGGTGAGCTGACGACGGCGGTATATAGGCTGATTTGGCTAGGGATGGTTGGGTGTATCGTGGGTTATCGATTATAGAACAGGCTCCTCTAGGTGGGTTTGGAGCACCGCCAAGTCCTTAGAGTTTTAAGCGTTTGTGCTCGTAGTTCTCAGGCGGATGCTTAAGTGGTGAAAGCATCGGGATTTAGGGCCAGGCATAGTGGGGTATCTAATCCCAGTTTGTGTCCTGGCTTTCGTGGGGTTTTGTTGATCATGGGACTAAGATCGTTTTTATGGGAGTATTAAATGCATCTTATGCTTATAACAGCTTGGTTGCATGTCAGTCTTAGTTGAAGTGATAGTGAAAAGCCACTCTTTACGCCGTATAAAGTTAATTTGGGTTTCTTGTGTGACCGCGGTGGCTGGCACAAGATTTACCAACCCTGATAAGTTGCTTTAACTAAGTCAAGTTTACACTTATTGCTTAATATTAATTACTGCTGAGTACCCTTGGGGGTGTGGCGATGCAAGGCGTTTTGGGCTGCAATTGGGGAAGTGTGCCTGATGCCTGCTCCTACTGTCTTTTTAAGGTATTGAGGGCATTTTCACTGGGGCGCGGATACTTGCATGTATATATTTGGCAAGAACTAACTGTAAGGTTAGGACTAAGTCTTTTTTGTCCTTGGGTATGTGTAATAGCCGTCTTAACATCTTCAGTGTTATGCTTTATTGTAAGCTACAAGAACTAGGATTGTTTTTGGGTCAAGTGGTTATTATTAGGGTTTATGTTTTAGTTATGGAGGTAGTTGATGTTGATTTAGGATTGGTTCGGTTAGTGGGTTTTAGGTGGTTGGGGAAATAGTTTGGTGGATAACAAAAATGTGTTGGTTGAGCAATTGGAAGTGTAGAAGGAGGTTTGATTGTTGGATTGAATAAGTAGGTTTAGTTAAGATTATGTGTTCTTGTAGTTGAAATTACAACGGTGGTTTTTCAGGCCAAAGGTCTTGGGTAGAAGCCAAGCAGGAATTGTTATGACGTATTTTATACTTTTTTTAAGTGTTAGTTTTATTTTGGGGGGGTTGGCAGTGGCTTCTAATCCTTCTCCTTATTATGCAGTGGTTGGGTTGGTGTTAGCGTCTGTTGTAGGGTGTGGATGGTTAATGAGTTTGGGGGTGTCTTTTGTGTCATTGGTGTTATTTTTAGTATATTTGGGTGGGATGTTAGTGGTTTTTGTGTATTCGGTTTCATTAGCAGCGGATCCGTATCCTGAAGCTTGAGGGGACTGGCGGGTTGTGGGGTATGGGGTTGGGTTAGTTTTAGCGCTGGGGGGAGGGGTGTTTGTTATGGGGTTATCAGGGTTACGGTGATTGGGGTTGGATACGGTGGATAGTGGGGGTGTTTTGCCAGTTCGGCTAGATTTTGAGGGTGCGGCTATGTTTTATTCTTGGGGGGTGGGGCAATTTTTAGTTGCAGGTTGGGGCTTGTTGTTGACGTTGTTTGTTGTGCTAGAGCTTGTGCGAGGATTATCTCGGGGGGCAATTCGGGCGGTTTAAGGGGGCAAATTCAGAAAATAGTTTAATGAAAATACCAGCTTTGGGAGTTGGTGATAAGGGTTTGATTCCTTTTTTTCTGAGGGGTAAGGGGATAAGATTTGGGGTTAATTATTAGAGGAGTGTAGGAAAAAAGTGTTAATTGGGGTGGTGGGGTTGGAAGGGGAAAGAAAATAGTTAAGGTTGCCAATTAGGCGGGGAAATGGGTAGAAGGTAGTGGGGTGAGTTTAAGTGTAAACGAATGAATAAACAAACAAATGATGAAAGGAAAAAATGGGGTGAGTTTAAGTGTAAACGAATGAATAAACAAACAAATGATGAAAGGAAAAAATGGGGTGAGTTTAAGTGTAAACGAATGAATAAACAAACAAATGATGAAAGGAAAAAATGGGGTGAGTTTAAGTGTAAACGAATGAATAAACAAACAAATGATGAAAGGAAAAAATGGGGTGAGTTTAAGTGTAAACGAATGAATAAACAAACAAATGATGAAAGGAAAAAATGGGGTGAGTTTAAGTGTAAACGAATGAATAAACAAACAAATGATGAAAGGAAAAAATGGGGTGTAACAAGTTGGATAAAAAATTTTTACAAATTGATGATGCAAATTTTATTGATTGGGAAATTAGGGAAATGGAATGTTTGTAAAATAAAAAATTTTTGTTAAAAAATTTTTTAACGAAAATTAGTGATGAATAAGGGAAAAGTCCCTAGATCATTGCAAAAATGACAAAATTTTTTGTGATTTTTTGTGATTTTTTGTGAAATTTTCAAGAAAAAATATGTCTGGCGTGCATTAATTAAACTGCAACTTGATGAGAGACGTAATTGAGAAACCAAGCCAACAGCACCTGACGGTGAATCAGTGCAACAGTATGAGACCGAGAAGCATCCTGCCTACCATATCATTAATTTACCCGCGAAAGTGAGAAAACCGCTCGCCGACCACAAGGGGTACATGTCAACCATATATGGGAGCCCCCTGGCGGAGCACTCTGAAGGGCTTATTGAGATCTACCCCAAAAAAAAAAACCAAAAGTATAGAAAAGGGAAAATGCCGCGATCACGAGGTCCAAATTGGCCAAGCATCCCCAACCATTAGTAACGGAGCGCAAGTTTAGGAAAATTAAGCAAGTTATGGCCCTGACCGAGGAACCAGAGGCGACAAAGAGCAATTTATGAGAGCGGGTGTAGGGTGGTAGATGAAAGAACGCACCTGAAGCTGGGCATGATAAACATTACTAACGCCGGGTTGCTGGTTTCTCGTGAGAGGTACGATTAATAAATAACCCAGCGCCTCTTGGTCAGTACATAGAGCAAGGTAAGTGGTGAGAGGTCCTTGAACGGTGGATTCTGGGTCTTTGGAGGTTCCTCGTGTTGTGAAGGTTTTTATGCGAAAGTTAGCGGTGTTAGGTTTTAGTCCGATTAGCGGGATTGTTCCTAGAACATGACATGTTATGAGGTTGTATGGGAATGTGCCTAGATCTGTCTATGGCCGGTTTTGGATGGTATGGGAGAAGATGTGAAGATTTGGTTGGTTTTACAATAATGGTATGCCTGAGTTTCCTGCATGGATTTTATGTCTAATGTGGTGGAGAATGCGATGCAAAGTAATACATACCATAGCGTATGGGGGGAGGGGGGGCCCCCCATGTACGTATTAATTGGGAAATTTGAGGAACTTGAATATTTTTTTGGGAACTTGAATTTTTTTGGACAACTCTAAGAAGGGGGTGATCTTCAATCTTTGGTTTACAAGACCAATGTTTTTTATAAACTATTAGAGTAGTTAGAGATTAAGTATCTTGTTTTCTAGAAGGCTGATAGTGGGGAATAGGATAAGGATGATAGTAAAGTAGGTAGCTGATGCAAGTTGCCCAATGATGATAAATGGATGTTCAACTGGTTGACTACCGATTCATGTAAGGATCAAAAGGTTAGTAACTAGGATTCAAAATAGGAGTTGGGAGATGGGTCGGAAGGTTATTGTTCGTTGCTTTGACATGTGGAGGAATGGGGCTAAAAATAGAATTAGGACGGAGGCAGCGAGAGCTAGGACTCCTCCTAATTTGTTAGGGATTGATCGTAGAATAGCATATGCAAATAGGAAGTATCATTCAGGTTTAATATGAGGAGGTGTAACTAATGGATTTGCAGGTGTAAAATTTTCTGGGTCTCCTAAAAGGTTAGGTGAGAATATAGCAAGTGTTATTAGTGGGATGAGGAGGAATAGAAGGCCTAACACGTCTTTCATTGAGAAGTAAGGGTGAAATGGGATTTTATCACAGTCTGAATGAATGCCTAGGGGGTTGTTTGAGCCTGTTTCATGTAGGAAGGTTAGGTGAATGAAAGTGAGACCTGCAATCAAGAATGGGAGAAGGAAGTGAAGGGCGAAGAATCGGGTGAGCGTAGGGTTATCAACTGAGAACCCTCCTCAGGCTCATTCTACAAGTGTTTGGCCAATATAGGGGATAGCTGAGAATAAGTTAGTAATTACTGTGGCGCCTCAGAATGATATTTGGCCTCATGGGAGAACATATCCTACGAAAGCAGTTGCTATTAAAGTTAGGAGGAGAACAACTCCTGTGTTTCAGGTTTCTTTATATAGGTAGGAACCATAGTAGAATCCTCGTCCAATGTGTAGGTAGATGCACATGAAGAAGAAGGAGGCACCGTTTGCGTGGAGGTTTCGGATCAGTCAACCGAATTGGACATTTCGACATGTATGAGCAACGGATGTGAATGCTAGAGTGATATCTGCTGTATAGTGCATTGCCAGTAAAAGGCCAGTGGTAATTTGAATTATTAGGCAGATGCCTAGGAGAGATCCGAAATTTCATCAAGCGGAAATGTTTGATGGTGTTGGGAGATCAATTAAGGAGTTATTGATTATTTTTAGAAGAGGATGATGTTTTCGTAGGTTGGGGGTCATTAATTTTTAGTTCTGTGTAAGTGAGATAATAATTAAGATAGACAGAGCGAAGGTTCCTAGGTAGGTTTTGATTAATCCGGAGTGGAAAGTAGTTAGGGTTTTAGATGTTTTGAGTTGAAGGATTGCTAGTCCTTCTGGGCCAATTTTTTTATATCAGGATAGGTCGATTAGGTGGGATGCAATGTTTTGGCCGTTGCTTAGGAGGTTGGTGGAGCTGAGGCGGTGTATGAGGGGATTAAAGTATCCTAGAGTGTTGGAGAAGTTTATAGTCATATTTTGCTTAGGAAGGGTGAGTGAATGCGTGAGTTTTGATAGTTCCAGTGCTAGAATAATACCTAATGTTGTGATAATGATGGCTGTGGTTTTTGTAAGAAGAGGCATAGTTATAGGAGGGGTTTTTGTGGGAGAAATATAAGAGGTGATTAGTAATCCAGCCATGATACTTCCGAGAGCAAGACGGGTGATTGGGTTTGTGACTGCTGGGTTGTTTTCATTAATGGGGGTAATAGAAGGAATTCGGGTGTAGTCGGTTTGTACTAGTAGGGTTATACGCAGGCTATAAGTTGCAGTAAATGATGTGGCTACAAGTGTTAGAAGGAGCGCTCAGGTGTTTAAGTAGGAGGTGTTGAGGCTTTCGATGATGAGGTCTTTTGAGTAGAACCCTGCTAGAAATGGGGTTCCTATGAGAGCTAGGTTTCCGATTGTCAGACATGAAGTGGTTGTAGGGAGTAATTTTTGTAGACCTCCTATTTTTCGGATGTCTTGTTCACCGTTGAGGCTATGGATGATAGATCCAGAGCAGAGGAAGAGTATGGCTTTGAAGAATGCGTGGGTGGAAATATGTAGAAAGGCTAGTTGGGGTAGGTTTAAGCCAATAGTAACTATTATTAGGCCTAATTGGCTGGATGTAGAGAAAGCAATAATTTTTTTGATGTCGTTTTGGGTAAGAGCGCATGTAGCGGCAAATAGTGTGGATAGGGCACCTATACAGAGGCACGCAGTTAGAGCGATTTGATTACTACATAATATGTGGTGAGTGCGAATTAATAGAAAGATTCCGGCAACTACTATTGTACTGGAATGGAGTAGAGCGGATACAGGAGTTGGTCCTTCTATAGCGGCTGGGAGTCACGGGTGGAGGCCGAATTGGGCGGATTACCTGTGGCTGCTAAAATGAGTCCTATAAGAGGAAGTAAGGGTATTTGGTTTGGGTAAGATGGTTGTTGAATTTCTCATGTATTGATTGAAGAGGCTAATCATGCTATGCAGAGGATCAGTCCGATATCTCCGATACGATTATAAAGTACGGCTTGGAGTGCGGCGGTGTTAGCTTCTGCTCGGCCGTATCATCATCCGATTAGGAGGAAGGATATAATTCCAACTCCTTCTCAGCCAATAAATAGGAGGAATATGTTGTTGGCGATAATTAAGATTAGCATAGCAATGAGGAAAATTAAGAGGTAGAGAGAGAATTTTGTGGCATGAGGTTCTGAGGCTATGTACCATGTTGCGAATTGTAGAATAGATCATGTTACGAATAGAGCAATGGGGAAGAATATTAAGGAGTATTGGTCTATTTTAAGGTTAAAAGGGATTTTGAAGTTTGTAATGAATTTTCACTCTCAATAGAAGGTAGTGTTTTCCATATTAGAATAGATAGAGAGGATTATGGAATTAAACTGGTCATGAAGGAAGTTTTGACAGTATATATAATGGTGGTTGGGAGTTTTGATAGTTCTTGGATAGAAGGGGAAGAAGAATAGGAGTAGAAAGAATGGCCAAGGTTAGGAATATGGAGGTGTTGAGAATTAATGGAAAGTCCATTACTTTTACTTGGACTTGCACCAAGATGAATGGCTCCTAAGACCAGTGGATTGCTATTATCCTTTAAAAGTAAGGGGGCTGAGGTCTTAGGCTCAGATGCAAGAGTTAGCAGTTCTTGTTGGTTAAACCTCCCCTCGGCAGGCAAGAAGAGTTTAACTTCTATTTTTAGGATCACAGTCTAATGTTTGGCTTAAAACTATGCTTGCATATGGGGATTCCTGAGATTAGTTCTGGTTTTAGGATGAGGAGAAGGGAGGGTAGAATGTGGAGTGTTATAAGGAGATGTTCTCGCGTATTCGAATTTTGGGTAGTTGTGATGTAAGTTGGGGTTGGTCCTCGTTGGGTTATAAGGAGTATGTAGAGGGTGTAGGCTGCAGTCAGTAGAGTTGCGATTCCGGTTAGGATGATAGTGAATGCAGATCAATTGAAGAGAGCAATTATGATAGTTAGTTCAGCTATTAGATTAGTGGTAGGAGGAAGAGCCATGTTAGTTAGGTTAGCTAGAAGTCATCAGATTCCTATGAGAGGTAGGAGGGGTTGTAGGCCTCGTGTTAAGAGGAGGGTGCGGCTGTGTATGCGTTCATAATTTGTATTAGCTAGGCAAAATAGTATGGAAGAGGTGAGTCCATGTGAAATTATCAAGATTATCGCTCCTGAAAAAGATCAATGGGTTTGGATTATTGTTGCGGCAATGACTAGGCCTATATGGCTTACCGAGGAGTAGGCGATTAGAGATTTAAGGTCAATTTGGCGTAGGCAGATGGAGCTTGTTATTAATGCCCCTCATAGGGCTAAGGTTAGGAATGGGTAGTAGAGGTAGTCGAGCAGGGAGTTTAAGACCATTGAGATACGTATAATGCCGTACCCTCCAAGTTTGAGGAGGAGTGCGGCTAGAAGTATGGACCCTGCGATTGGTGCCTCTACGTGGGCTTTTGGGAGTCATAGGTGTAGTAATCCATAAAGGGGGGCTTTTACTATGAAAGCGAGTAGTAGGGCTAGGCTTGATATGAGGCCTGTTCAGGAGTTTGTAAGGGATGGATGTGAAAGTTTTATTATAATGATGTGCATGGACCCTGTTTGAGTGTGAAGATAAAGGATCGCAACTAATAGGGGAAGAGAACTGACTAGGGTATAGAATAAGAGGTAGACCCCAGCACTTAAACGTTCTGGTTGGCTGCCCCATCGTGTAATTAGAATTAGAGTAGGGATTAAGGTTGCTTCGAATGCAATATAAAACAATATCAGTTCTAAGGCTGAGAAGGCCAGGATGATAAATGGTTGAGCAAGGATTATGGTTATGATAAATATATATTTTCGTGTAGGGGGCTCTTGCTGGAGGTGATTTTGGCTTGCTAACATTATAAGGGGCAGAAGTCAACAAGATAGGACTAATAAGGGGGATGAAATTTGGTCGATACCAAGTCATGGGGATAGGTTCTTGTTAGGGTGGTAGGTTGAAGAGAGTCACTGTAAGCTGGCGGTTGCGATTAAGAGGCTGTGGGAAGTGACATTAAGTCAAAGAAATTTTTGGGGTGATAGGAGGGTTATAGGGAGTAGTATGATCGTGGGGAGAATAATTTTTAGCATTGTAGAAGGTTTAGATTATGCAAATGATCTGACCCGTGAGTTCGGGTGGAAGCTACTAGAATTGCCAGGCCGGCGCCTGCTTCACAGGCTGAAAATGCTAGTATGAGAATGGGTATTAGGGAGGGGGATGTTGTTTGGGTTTGGATGGGCCACATGGATAGGGCAATGTATATGGATAGTATTATACTTTCTAAGCATAGTAGGGCGGAAATTAGGTGTATTCGGTGAAAGGCTAGTCCTAGGCTGCTTAGGGCGAAGGCAGAGTAGAAGCTTAAATGTAGAAAGGTCATTGAGAAAGTCACAGAGTGGGACTGTGGTTTGTTGAGCCGAAATCAACTGTCTTAATTAGACTAACTTTCTGTAGTTATTCTGCTCATTCTAAGCCCCCTTGTATCCATTCATAGATTAATCCGAATGCGAGGAGGAGAATAATGGCGAAGGTTCAGGTTAAAGTATTGAGGGGGGAGAGAAGTTGAGTAGCTCATGGGAGGGGTAGTAAGAGGGCGATTTCTAGGTCGAACAAGAGAAATAAGATTGCGACAAGAAAGAATCGGATTGAAAAAGGGAGACGGGCTGAGCCCAGTGGGTCAAAGCCACATTCATATGGGGATAGTTTTTCTGAATCTGGATTTATTTGAGCCAGTCAAAGGTTTAATGAAGTTAGGATAATACATAGTGATAGAGAGGTTGTAAATATAAAGAGGATTATGTTAATTGCCTTTCTCTGGTTTTGATCCAGATTTTAGAGATTGGAAGTCAATTGTAATTAATATACTAGAAAGGCAGGATCCTCATCAGTAGATTGTTATATAGAGGAATAGTCAGATAATATCAACAAAATGTCAGTATCAAGCCGCTGCTTCAAAGCCAAAGTGGTGGTTGGGTGTGAAATGGAATTTGATGAGACGGAAAAGGCAAATTAAGAGAAAGGATGACCCAATGATTACGTGAAGGCCATGGAATCCTGTGGCTACAAAGAAGGTGGATCCATAGATTCCATCAGCAATTGAGAATGGCGCTTCATAATATTCTATTGCTTGAAGTGCTGTAAAGTAGAATCCTAACAGGACAGTTATGAGTAGGGCCTGAGTAGCTTGATTTCGGTTACCTTCTGTAATGCTATGATGAGCTCATGTAACGGTAACTCCTGAAGCTAAAAGGATGGCAGTGTTTAGTAGAGGTACTTCTATTGGATTGAGGGGTTTGATTCCCATAGGGGGTCATTGCCCTCCGAGTTCTGGGGTGGGGACTAAGCTAGAGTGAAAGAATGCTCAGAAGAATCCTAGAAAGAAGAAGGCTTCGGAGGTAATGAATAGAATTATTCCGTAGCGTAAGCCTTTTTGGACTGTTAGAGTATGGTGACCTTGGAATGTGCTTTCTCGTACGATATCACGCCATCATTGAATTATTACTAAAATTATGGAAAGCAGGCCTAGGAGTAAGAGTTGCATGGAATTGTGATGGAATCATATGGCCAATCCGGAGGTAGTAAGGAGAGCGGCCGCAGCTCCGAAAATGGGTCAGGGGCTTGGGTCTACTATATGGAAGGAGTGGGCTTGGTGTGTCATTAAAGGTTAAATGTTTTCTTGTAAGTAAAGGCTTAGTAGTAGTACAAAGACATAGGCTTGGATTATTGCTACGGCTACTTCTAAAATTGTTAGGAGAAGGAGAATAGCTGTGGTTAAGAGGGATACTGCAGGTATAATGGGAAGGAGGACAGCAGTGGCTGTAGAAATGAGTTGGATAAGTAGATGTCCTGCTGTGAGGTTGGCTGTAAGGCGGACTCCTAAGGCAAGTGGACGAATGAGAAGGCTTGTTGTTTCGATTATGATAAGGGCAGGGATTAGGGGTGTTGGGGTACCTTCTGGCAAGAGGTGTCCTAGGGAAGCTGAGGGTTGGTTTCGTAGGCCTGTTAATAGTGTAGCAAGTCATAGGGGGAAGGCAAGGGCTAGGTTTATTGATAGTTGAGTAGTAGGTGTGAATGTGTAGGGTAAAAGGCCTAATAGGTTGATTATTAATAGTATGATTATGAGTGATGATAAGATTAGGGCTCATTTGTGGCCTTTTTTGTTTAATGGGGTTATCAGTTGTTTTGTAATTAGGTGGAAGAATCAGAGTTGAAGCGTTGAAAGACGATTTGTAACTCATCGGTTGCCAGGGGAGGGAAGCAAGAGAGTTGGGAACAATAGAGAGATCAGAATAAGGGGGATTCCTAGAAGTGTTGGGCTTATAAATTGGTCGAAGAAGCTTAGGTTCATGGTCAGTCTCAAGGGTAAGTTTTTATAGTGGATAATGTTTTGTTGGATGGCGAGTTGGTTGGAGTAAATAATAAAAGTTTAGGTTGAAGGATGAGGGAAAAAGTGAGTCATGAAGTAAGTATAATAAAGAGTCAGGGCGCTGGGTTTAGCTGAGGCATGTCATTAAGGAGGATGGGTAGTCCTCTTTCTCTAGCTTAAAAGGCTAGTGCTGGTTATCATAGCTTCTTAATGATTAGGATGTTAGAAGTGAAGATCAGTTTTCGAAGTCTGTTAGAGGAGCTGATTCCACTACAATGGGTATGAAGCTGTGATTGGCTCCACAGATTTCTGAGCATTGGCCGTAGAAGATTCCAGGGCGGGTTGTGATGAAGGAAGTTTGATTTAGTCGTCCTGGAATTGCATCGGTTTTTACACCAAGGCTGGGCACGGCTCATGAGTGGAGGACATCATCAGCTGTGACGATAACTCGGATTGGGGATTCTATTGGGATAACAATGCGGTTATCAACTTCTAGGAGGCGGAAGTGACCAAGTGGTAGGTCTGTGGTTGGTAACATGTAAGAGTCAAAGGATAAATCTTTGAAGTCTGTGTATTCATAGGATCAATATCATTGATGACCAATGGCTTTAAGGGTAAGGTCGGGTTCGTCGATTTCGTCTATTATGTAGAGGATTTGAAGGGATGGGAGGGCTAGTATAATTAGGACGATGGCAGGTAGAATTGTTCAGACAAGTTCTACTTCTTGTGCGTCGACGGTGTTAGAGGATAGTTTTTCTATGAGTATAAGAGCTAGGAGGTATAGAACTAGGCTACAGATGGCTAGAGCAACTATTAGGGCATGATCATGAAATTCGATGAGTTCTTCTATAATAGGGGATGAAGCGTCTTGAAAACCAAGTTGAGAGTGGTTGGCCATAATGTGGAAGGTGGGATGTACTGGGTTTTCACCTGTGATTTAGTCTTGACAAGACTATGTAATTATTTTACTAACAACCCATAAGAAAGAAGCATGAGTGGTTAGATGCGGTTGGCTTGAAACCAGCTTATGAGGGTTCGATTCCTTCCTTTCTTGTACTTGAACAAAAGCTGGTTCTTCGAAGGTGTGGTAAGGGGGAGGGCAGCCGTGAATTCATTCGATGTTTGTGGAAGTAAGTTCTGGTTGTAATACTTTTCGTTTGGATGCGAAGGCTTCTCAGATAATAAATATCAGTATAATTACGGCTATCATGGAGATAAGGGAGCCAATGGAGGATAGGGAATTCCATAAGGTATAAGCATCTGGATAGTCTGAGTATCGACGTGGTATACCAGCTAAACCTAGGAAATGTTGTGGGAAGAATGTTAGGTTAACCCCAAAGAATATTACCCCGAAGTGGGCTTTAGCTCACGTAGGATGGAGGGTGTAACCA
>NW_026991053.1:0-25503 GCF_036250125.1 Pseudopipra pipra
TCTGAGACACTCAGAGACACTCGCACATGCTCAGAAACAACTGCAAACACACTCGCACACTCCGACACACCATTTGCACACACCCAGACACATTCACTAACACTCAGATACGCTCAGGACACAGTAAGACACACACGCACACAGCCAGACACACTTAAAACACACTCCGACACACACTCAAGCACAGTCCCACACCCCCAGACGCTCAGTCACACTCAAGCCACTCAGGCACACTGAGAGATGCTCAGACACACTCGCACACCCTCAGACACACTTGAGCACACTCAAGCACACTTAGACACAGTCACACACACCAAGCACACTCCCACACATTCCCCAGACACACTCAGAACATTTGCACACATTCAGCCACACTCTCACACACCCAGACACATTCGCACAAACACAGATATTCTCATACACACTCAGAAACACTCTCACAAAGCCAGACACACTTAGACACACTCATCACACTCAGACACTCTCAGACACACTCAGACACACTCAGACACAATCGCATACACTCAGACACACCTGCAAACACTGACAAACACCCAGACCCATAAATATATGCTCAGGCACACTCACGCACACTGAGACACACTTGCACAAACCCAGACACACTCAGACACACTCCGACCACGCTCAGACACATTCAGGCCACCCAGAAACACTCAGACACATTCGCACACACTCACACACACGCAGACACACTCAGTCACGCTCAGACGCACTCAGACAAGCAGAGACACGCTCAGACACACTCAGAAACACTGAGACACACTCGCACACAGCCAGACACACTTGAACACTCAAGCGCAGTCCCACACCCCAGACACGCTCAGACAGACTCAGACAGGCTCAGACACACTCAGGCACACTGACAGACGCTCAGACACACTCGCACACCCTCAGACACACTTGAGCACACTCAAACACACTCAGACCACTCAGACACACTCAAGCACACTCCACACATCCAGACACACTCAGAAACATTCACACACATCAGACACACTCTTACACACTCAGAAACACTCACACACTCTCAGACACACTCAGGCACACTCAGCACACTCGCACACACCCAGACACATTCGCACACACAGATATTCACAGACACACTCAGATACACTCTCACAAAGCCAGACACACTTAGACACACTCATCACACTCAGACACACTCAGACACAGTCAGACACAATCGCATACACTCAGACTCACCTGCAAACACTGACAAACAACCAGACCCATAATATATGCTCAGGCACACTCACGCACACTGAGACACACTCGCACAAACCCAGACAGACTCAGACACACTCCGACACGCTCAGACACACTCAGACACACTCAGACAAGCAGAGACACACTCAGACACACTCAGAAACACTTAACACACTCGCACACACCCAGACACATTTGCTCACTCTCAGATACGCTCAGAAAGACTCAGACACACTCGCACGCAGCCAGACACACTTAAACACTCAAGCGCAGTCCCACACCCCCAGACATGCTCAGACAGACTCAGACAGGCTCAGACACACTCAGGCACACTGACAGACGCTCAGACACACTCGCACACCCTCAGACACACTTGAGCACACTCAAACACACTCAGACACACTCAGACACACTCAAGCACACTCCACACATCCAGACACACTCAGAAACATTCACACACATTCAGACACACTCTTACACACTCAGAAACACTCACACACTCTCAGACACACTCAGGCACACTCAGGCACACTCGCACACACCCAGACACATTCGCACACACAGATATTCACAGACACACTCAGATACACTCTCACAAAGCCAGACACACTTAGACACACTCATCACACTCAGACACACTCAGACACAGTCAGACACAATCGCATACACTCAGACTCACCTGCAAACACTGACAACAACCAGACCCATAAATATATGCTCAGGCACACTCACGCACACTGAGACACACTCGCACAAACCCAGACAGACTCAGACACACTCCGACACGCTCAGACACACTCAGACACACTCAGACAAGCAGAGACACACTCAGACACACTCAGAAACACTTAACACACTCGCACACACCCAGACACATTTGCTCACTCTCAGATACGCTCAGAAACACTCAGACACACTCGCACACAGCCAGACACACTAAACACTCAAGCGCAGTCCCACACCCCAGACACGCTCAGACAGACTCAGACACGCTCAGACACACTCAGGCACACTGACAGACGCTCAGACACACTCGCACACCCTCAGACACACTTGAGCACACTCAAACACACTCAGACACACTCAGACACACTCAAGCACACTCCCACACATCCAGACACACTCAGAAACAATCGCACACATTCAGACACGCTCTCACACACCCAGACACATTCGCACACACACAGATATTCTCACACTCAGAAACACTCTGACAAAAGCCAGACACACTTAGACACACTCAGACACACTCAGACACAGTCAGACACGCTCAGACACAGTCGCATACACTGAGACACACCTGCAAACACTGCCAAACAATCAGACCCACAACTATAAGCTCAGGCACACTCACGCACATTGAGACACACTCGCACAAACCCAGACACACTCAGATACGCTCTGAGACACTCAGAGACACTCGCACATGCTCAGAAACAACTGCAAACACACTCGCACACTCCGACACACCATTTGCACACACCCAGACACATTCACTAACACTCAGATACGCTCAGACACAGTAAGACACACACGCACACAGCCAGACACACTTAAACACACTCCGACACACACTCAAGCACAGTCCCACACCCCAGACACACTCAGTCACACTCAAGCCCACTCAGGCACACTGAGAGATGCTCAGACACACTCGCACACCCTCAGACACACTTGAGCACACTCAAGCACACTTAGACAGTCACACACACCCAAGCACACTCCCACACCATCCCCAGACACACTCAGAAACATTTGCACACATTCAGCCACACTCTCACACACCCAGACACATCGCACACACAGATATTCTCATACACACTCAGAAACACTCTCACAAAGCCAGACACACTTAGACACACTCATCACACTCAGACACTCTCAGACACACTCAGACACACTCAGACACAATCGCATACACTCAGACACACCTGCAAACACTGACAAACACCCAGACCCATAAATATATGCTCAGGCACACTCACGCACACTGAGACACACTTGCACAAACCCAGACACACTCAGACACACTCCGACACGCTCAGACACATTCAGGCACACCCAGAAACACTCAGAACACATTCGCACACACTCACACACACGCAGCACACTCAGTCACGCTCAGACGCACTCAGACAAGCAGAGACACGCTCAGACACACTCAGAAACACTGAGACACACTCGCACACAGCCAGACACACTTGAACACTCAAGTGCAGTCCCACACCCCCAGACACGCTCAGACAGACTCAGACACGCTCAGACACACTCAGGCACACTGAGAGACGCTCAGACACACTCGCACACCCTCAGACACACTTGAGCACACTCAAACAAACTCAGACACACTCAGACACACTCAAGCACACTCCCACACATCCAGACACACTCAGAAACATTCACACACATTCAGACACACTCTTACACACTCAGAAACACTCACACACTCTCAGACACACTCAGGCACACTCAGGCACACTCGCACACACCCAGACACATTCGCACACACAGATATTCACAGACACACTCAGATACACTCTCACAAAGCCAGACACACTTAGACACACTCATCACACTCAGACACACTCAGACACAGTCAGACACAATCGCATACACTCAGACTCACCTGCAAACACTGACAAACAACCAGACCCATAAATATATGCTCAGGCACACTCACGCACACTGAGACACACTCGCACAAACCCAGACAGACTCACGCACACTCCGACACGCTCAGACACACTCAGACACACTCAGACAAGCAGAGACACACTCAGACACACTCAGAAACACTTAACACACTCGCACACACCCAGACACATTCGCTCACTCTCAGATACGCTCAGAAACACTCAGACACACTCGCACACAGCCAGACACACTTAAACACTCAAGCGCAGTCCCACACCCCCAGACACGCTCAGACAGACTCAGACACGCTCAGACACACTCAGGCACACTGACAGACGCTCAGACACACTCGCACACCCTCAGACACACTTGAGCACACTCAAACACACTCAGACACACTCAGACACACTCAAGCACACTCCCACACATCCAGACACACTCAGAAACAATCGCACACATTCAGACACGCTCTCACACACCCAGACACATTCGCACACACACAGATATTCTCACACTCAGAAACACTCTGACAAAGCCAGACACACTTAGACACACTCAGACACACTCAGACACAGTCAGACACGCTCAGACACAGTCGCATACACTCAGACACACCTGCAAACACTGCCAAACAATCAGACCCATAACTATAAGCTCAGGCACACTCACGCACATTGAGACACACTCGCACAAACCCAGACACACTCAGATACGCTCTGAGACACTCAGAGACTCTCGCACATGCTCAGAAACAACTGCAAACACACTCGCACACTCCGACACACCATTTGCACACACCCAGACACATTCACTAACACTCAGATACGCTCAGACACAGTAAGACACACACGCACACAGCCAGACACACTTAAACACACTCCGACACACACTCAAGCACAGTCCCACACCCCCAGACACGCTCAGTCACACTCAAGCCCACTCAGGCACACCGAGAGATGCTCAGACACACTCGCACACCCTCAGACACACTTGAGCACACTCAAGCACACTTAGACAGTCACACACACCCAAGCACACTCCCACACATCCCCAGACACACTCAGAAACATTTGCACACATTCAGCCACACTCTCACACACCCAGACACATTCGCACACACACAGATATTCTCATACACACTCAGAAACACTCTCACAAAGCCAGACACACTTAGACACACTCATCACACTCAGACACTCTCAGACACACTCAGACAGACTCAGACACAATCGCATACACTCAGACACACCTGCAAACACTGACAAACAACCAGACCCATAAATATATGCTCAGGCACACTCACGCACACTGAGACACACTCGCACAAACCCAGACAGACTCAGACACACTCCGACATGCTCAGACACACTCAGACACACTCAGACAAGCAGAGACACACTCAGACACACTCAGAAACACTTAACACACTCGCACACACCCAGACACATTCGCTCACTCTCAGATACGCTCAGAAAGACTCAGACACACTAGCACACAGCCAGACACACTTAAACACTCAAGCGCAGTCCCACACCCCCAGACATGCTCAGACAGACTCAGACAGGCTCAGACACACTCAGGCACACTGACAGACGCTCAGACACACTCGCACACCCTCAGACACACTTGAGCACACTCAAACACACTCAGACACACTCAAGCACACTCCCACACATCCAGACACACTCAGAAACATTCACACACATTCAGACATGCTCTCACACACCCAGACACATTCGCACACACACAGATATTCTCAGACACACTCAGAAGCACTCTGACAAAGCCAGACACACTTAGACACACTCAGACACACTCAGACACAGTCAGACACGCTCAAACGCAATCGCATACACTCAGACACACCTGCAAACACTGCCAAACAATCAGACCTAAAATATATACTCAGGCACACTCACGCACACTGAGAGACACTTGCACAAACCCAGACACACTCAGATACACTCTGACACACTCAGAAACACTCAGAGACACTCGCACACGCTCAGAAACAACTGCAAACACACTCGCACACTCAGACACACCATTTGCACACACCCAGACACATTCGCTCACACTCAGATACACTCACGCACACTGATACACACATTTGCACAAACCCAGACACACTCAGACACACTCCGACACGCTCAGACACTCTCAGGCACACCCAGAAACACTCAGACACATTCGCACACACTCAGACACACTCAGACACACTCAGACACACTTAGACACACTTGCACACACCCAGACACATTCGCTCACTCTCAGATACGCTCAGAAACACTCAGACACACTCGCACACAGCCAGACACACTTAAACACTCAAGCGCAGTCCCACACCCCCAGACACGCTCAGACAGACTCAGACACGCTCAGACACACTCAGGCACACTGAGAGACGCTCAGACACACTCGCACACCCTCAGACACACTTGAGCACACTCAAACACACTCAGACACACTCAGACACCCTCAAGCACACTCCCACACATCCAGACACACTCAGAAACAATCGCACACATTCAGACACGCTCTCACACACCCAGACACATTCGCACACACACAGATATTCTCAGACACACTCAGAAACACTCTGACAAAGCCAGACACACTTAGACACAATCAGACACACTCACAGTCAGACACGCTCAGACACAGTCGCATACACTCAGACACACCTGCAAACACTGCCAAACAATCAGACCCATAACTATAAGCTCAGGCACACTCACGCACATTGAGACACTCTCGCACAAATCCAGACACACTCAGATACGCTCTGAGACACTCAGAGACACTCGCACACGCTCAGAAACAACTGCAAACACACTCGCACACTCCGACACACCATTTCCACACACCCAGACACATTCACTAACACTCAGATACGCTCAGACACAGTGAGACACACACGCACACAGCCAGACACACTTAAACACACTCTGACACACACTCAAGCACAGTCCCACACCCCCAGACACACTCAGTCACACTCAAGCCCACTCAGGCACACTGAGAGATGCTCAGACACACTCGCACACCCTCAGACACACTTGAGCACACTCAAGCACACTTAGACAGTCACACACACCCAAGCACACTCCCACACATCCCCAGACACACTCAGAAACATTTGCACACATTCAGCCACACTCTCACACACCCAGACACATTCGCACACACACAGATATTCTCATACACACTCAGAAACACTCTGACAAAGCCAGACACACTTAGACACACTCATCACACTCAGACACTCTCAGACACACTCAGACACACTCAGACACAATCGCATACACTCAGACACACCTGCAAACACTGACAAACAACCAGACCCATAAATATATGCTCAGGCACACTCACGCACACTGAGACACACTTGCACAAACCCAGACACACTCAGACACACTCCGACACGCTCAGACACATTCAGGCACACCCAGAAACACTCAGACACATTCGCACACACTCACACACACTCAGACACACTCAGTCACGCTCAGACGCACTCAGACAAGCAGAGACACGCTCAGACACACTCAGAAACACTGAGACACACTCGCACACAGCCAGACACACTTGAACACTCAAGCGCAGTCCCACACCCCCAGACACGCTCAGACAGACTCAGACAGGCTCAGACACACTCAGGCACACTGACAGACGCTCAGACACACTCGCACACCCTCAGACACACTTGAGCACACTCAAACACACTCAGACACACTCAGACACACTCAAGCACACTCCCACACATCCAGACACACTCAGAAACATTCACACACATTCAGACACACTCTTACACACTCAGAAACACTCACACACTCTCAGACACACTCAGGCACACTCAGGCACACTCGCACACACCCAGACATATTCGCACACACAGATATTCACAGACACACTCAGATACACTCTCACAAAGCCAGACACACTTAGACACACTCATCACACTCAGACACACTCAGACACCATCAGACACAATCGCATACACTCAGACTCACCTGCAAACACTGACAAACAACCAGACCCATAAATATATGCTCAGGCACACTCACGCACACTGAGACACACTCGCACAAACCCAGACAGACTCACGCACACTCCGACACGCTCAGACACACTCAGACACACTCAGACAAGCAGAGACACACTCAGACACACTCAGAAACACTTAACACACTCGCACACACCCAGACACATTCGCTCACTCTCAGATACGCTCAGAAAGACTCAGACACACTCGCACACAGCCAGACACACTTAAACACTCAAGCGCAGTCCCACACCCCCAGACATGCTCAGACAGACTCAGACACGCTCAGACACACTCAGGCACACTGAGAGATGCTCAGACACACTCGCACACCCTCAGACACACTTGAGCACACTCAAACACACTCAGACACACTCAGACACACTCAAGCACACTCCCACACATCCAGACACACTCAGAAACAATCGCACACATTCAGACACGCTCTCACACACCCAGACACATTCGCACACACACAGATATTCTCACACTCAGAAACACTCTGACAAAGCCAGACACACTTAGACACACTCAGACACACTCAGACACAGTCAGACACGCTCAGACACAGTCGCATACACTCAGACACACCTGCAAACACTGCCAAACAATCAGACCCATAACTATAAGCTCAGGCACACTCACGCACATTGAGACACACTCGCACAAACCCAGACACACTCAGATACGCTCTGAGACACTCAGAGACACTCGCACACGCTCAGAAACAACTGCAAACACACTCGCACACTCCGACACACCATTTGCACACACCCAGACACATTCACTAACACTCAGATACGCTCAGACACAGTAAGACACACACGCACACAGCCAGACACACTTAAACACACTCCGACACACACTCAAGCCCAGTCCCACACCCCCAGACACACTCAGTCACACTCAAGCCCACTCAGGCACACTGAGAGATGCTCAGACACACTCGCACACCCTCAGACACACTTGAGCACACTCAAGCACACTTAGACAGTCACACACACCCAAGCACACTCCCACACATCCCCAGACACACTCAGAAACATTTGCACACATTCAGCCACACTCTCACACGCCCCGACACATTCGCACACACACAGATATTCTCATACACACTCAGAAACACTCTCACAAAGCCAGACACACTTAGACACACTCATCACACTCAGACACTCTCAGACACACTCAGACACACTCAGACACAATCGCATACACTCAGACACACCTGCAAACACTGACAAACACCCAGACCCATAAATATAGGCTCAGGCACACTCACGCACACTGAGACACACTTGCACAAACCCAGACACACTCAGACACACTCCGACACGCTCAGACACATTCAGGCACACCCAGAAACACTCAGACACATTCGCACACACTCACACACACTCAGACACACTCAGTCACGCTCAGACGCACTCAGACAAGCAGAGACACGCTCAGACACACTCAGAAACACTGAGACACACTCGCACACAGCCAGACACACTTGAACACTCAAGCGCAGTCCCACACCCCCAGACACGCTCAGACAGACTCAGTCAGGCTCAGACACACTCAGGCACACTGAGAGACGCTCAGACACACTCGCACACCCTCAGACACACTTGAGCACACTCAAACACACTCAGACACACTCAGACGCACTCAAGCACACTCCCACACATCCAGACACACTCAGAAACATTCACACACATTCAGACACACTCTTACACACTCAGAAACACTCACACACTCTCAGACACACTCAGGCACACTCAGGCACACTCGCACACACCCAGACATATTCGCACACACAGATATTCACAGACACACTCAGATACACTCTCACAAAGCCAGACACACTTAGACACACTCATCACACTCAGACACACTCAGACACCATCAGACACAATCGCATACACTCAGACACACCTGCAAACACTGACAAACAACCAGACCCATAAATATATGCTCAGGCACACTCACGCACACTGAGACACACTCGCACAAACCCAGACAGACTCAGACACACTCCGACATGCTCAGACACACTCAGACACACTCAGACAAGCAGAGACACACTCAGACACACTCAGAAACACTTAACACACTCGCACACACCCAGACACATTTGCTCACTCTCAGATACGCTCAGAAACACTCAGACACACTCGCACACAGCCAGACACACTTAAACACTCAAGCGCAGTCCCACACCCCCAGACATGCTCAGACAGACTCAGACAGGCTCAGACACACTCAGGCACACTGACAGACGCTCAGACACACTCGCACACCCTCAGACACACTTGAGCACACTCAAACACACTCAGACACACTCAGACACCCTCAAGCACACTCCCACACATCCAGACACACTCAGAAACAATCGCACACATTCAGACACGCTCTCACACACCCAGACACATTCGCACACACACAGATATTCTCAGACACACTCAGAAACACTCTGACAAAGCCAGACACACTTAGACACAATCAGACACACTCACAGTCAGACACGCTCAGACACAGTCGCATACACTCAGACACACCTGCAAACACTGCCAAACAATCAGACCCATAACTATAAGCTCAGGCACACTCACGCACATTGAGACACACTCGCACAAACCCAGACACACTCAGATACGCTCTGAGACACTCAGAGACACTTGCACACGCTCAGAAACAACTGCAAACACACTCGCACACTCCGACACACCATTTGCACACACCCAGACACATTCGCTCACACTCAGATACGCTCAGACACAGTAAGACACACACGCACGCACCCAGACACACTTAAACACACTCAGACACACTCAAGCGCAGTCCCACACCCCCAGACACACTCAGTCACACTCAAGCCCACTCAGGCACACTGAGAGATGCTCAGACACACTTGCACACCCTCAGACACACTTGAGCACACTCAAACACACTTAGACACAGTCACACACACCCAAGCACACTCCCACACATCCCCAGACACACTCAGAAACATTTGCACACATTCAGCCACACTCTCACACGCCCCGACACGTTCGCACACACACAGATATTCTCAGACACACTCAGAAACACTCTCACAAAGGCAGACACACGTAGACACACTCATCACACTCAGACACTCTCAGACACACTCAGACAGACTCAGACACAATCGCATACACTCAGACACACCTGCAAACACTGACAAACACCCAGACCCATAAATATATGCTCAGGCACACTCACGCACACTGAGACACACTTGCACAAACCCAGACACACTCAGACACACTCCGACACGCTCAGACACACTCAGGCACACCCAGAAACACTCAGACACATTCGCACACACTCACACACACTCAGACACACTCAGACAAGCAGAGACACGCTCAGACGCACTCACACAAGCAGAGACACACTCAGACACACTCAGAAACACTGAGACACACTCGCACACAGCCAGACACACTTAAACACTCAAGCGCAGTCCCACACCCCCAGACACGCTCAGACAGACTCAGACAGGCTCAGACACACTCAGGCACACTGACAGACGCTCAGACACACTCGCACACCCTCAGACACACTTGAGCACACTCAAACACACTCAGACACACTCAGACACACTCAAGCACACTCCCACACATCCAGACACACTCAGAAACATTCACACACATTCAGACACACTCTTACACACTCAGAAACACTCACACACTCTCAGACACACTCAGGCACACTCAGGCACACTCGCACACACCCAGACACATTCGCACACACAGATATTCACAGACACACTCAGATACACTCTCACAAAGCCAGACACACTTAGACACACTCATCACACTCAGACACACTCAGACACCATCAGACACAATCGCATACACTCAGACACACCTGCAAACACTGACAAACAACCAGACCCATAAATATATGCTCAGGCACACTCACGCACACTGAGACACACTCGCACAAACCCAGACAGACTCAGACACACTCCGACACGCTCAGACACACTCAGACACACTCAGACAAGCAGAGACACACTCAGACACACTCAGAAACACTTAACACACTCGCACACACCCAGACACATTCGCTCACTCTCAGATACACTCAGAAAGACTCAGACACACTAGCACACAGCCAGACACACTTAAACACTCAAGCGCAGTCCCACACCCCCAGACATGCTCAGACAGACTCAGACACGCTCAGACACACTCAGGCACACTGACAGACGCTCAGACACACTCGCACACCCTCAGACACACTTGAGCACACTCAAACACACTCAGACACACTCAAGCACACTCCCACACATCCAGACACACTCAGAAACATTCACACACATTCAGACATGCTCTCACACACCCAGACACATTCGCACACACACAGATATTCTCAGACACACTCAGAAGCACTCTGACAAAGCCAGACACACTTAGACACACTCAGACACACTCAGACACAGTCAGACACGCTCAGACGCAATCGCATACACTCAGACACACCTGCAAACACTGCCAAACAATCAGACCTAAAATATATACTCAGGCACACTCACGCACACTGAGAGACACTTGCACAAACCCAGACACATTCAGATACACTCTGACACACTCAGAAACACTCAGAGACACTCGCACACGCTCAGAAAAAAAACTGCAAACACACTCGCACACTCAGACACACCATTTGCACACACCCAGACACATTCGCTCACACTCAGATACACTCACGCACACTGATACACACTCGCACAAACCCAGACACACTCAGACACACTCCGACACGCTCAGACACTCTCAGGCACACCCAGAAACACTCAGACACATTCGCACACACTCAGACACACTCAGACACACTCAGACACACTTAGACACACTTGCACACACCCAGACACATTCGCTCACTCTCAGATACGCTCAGAAACACTCAGACACACTCGCACACAGCCAGACACACTTAAACACTCAAGCGCAGTCCCACACCCCCAGACACGCTCAGACAGACTCAGACACGCTCAGACACACTCAGGCACACTGACAGACGCTCAGACACACTCGCACACCCTCAGACACACTTGAGCACTCTCAAACACACTCAGACACACTCAGACACACTCAAGCACACTCCCACACATCCAGACACACTCAGAAACAATCGCACACATTCAGACACGCTCTCACACACCCAGACACATTCGCACACACACAGATATTCTCAGACACACTCAGAAACACTCTGACAAAGCCAGACACACTTAGACACAATCAGACACACTCACAGTCAGACACGCTCAGACACAGTCGCATACACTCAGACACACCTGCAAACACTGCCAAACAATCAGACCCATAACTATAAGCTCAGGCACACTCACGCACATTGAGACACTCTCGCACAAATCCAGACACACTCAGATACGCTCTGAGACACTCAGAGACACTCGCACACGCTCAGAAACAACTGCAAACACACTCGCACACTCCGACACACCATTTGCACACACCCAGACACATTCACTAACACTCAGATACGCTCAGACACAGTAAGACACACACGCACACAGCCAGACACACTTAAACACACTCCGACACACACTCAAGCACAGTCCCACACCCCCAGACACACTCAGTCACACTCAAGCCCACTCAGGCACACTGAGAGATGCTCAGACACACTCGCACACCCTCAGACACACTTGAGCACACTCAAGCACACTTAGACAGTCACACACACCCAAGCACACTCCCACACATCCCCAGACACACTCAGAAACATTTGCACACATTCAGCCACACTCTCACACGCCCCGACACATTCGCACACACACAGATATTCTCATACACACTCAGAAAAACTCTCACAAAGCCAGACACACTTAGACACACTCATCACACTCAGACACTCTCAGACACACTCAGACACACTCAGACACAATCGCATACACTCAGACACACCTGCAAACACTGACAAACACCCAGACCCATAAATATATGCTCAGGCACACTCACGCACACTGAGACACACTTGCACAAACCCAGACACACTCAGACACACTCCGACACGCTCAGACACATTCAGGCACACCCAGAAACACTCAGACACATTCGCACACACTCACACACACTCAGACACACTCAGTCACGCTCAGACGCACTCAGACAAGCAGAGACACGCTCAGACACACTCAGAAACACTGAGACACACTCACACACAGCCAGACACACTTGAACACTCAAGCGCAGTCCCACACCCCCAGACACGCTCAGACAGACTCAGACAGGCTCAGACACACTCAGGCACACTGACAGACGCTCAGACACACTCGCACACCCTCAGACACACTTGAGCACACTCAAACACACTCAGACACACTCAGACACACTCAAGCACACTCCCACACATCCAGACACACTCAGAAACATTCACACACATTCAGACACACTCTTACACACTCAGAAACACTCACACACTCTCAGACACACTCAGGCACACTCAGGCACACTCGCACACACCCAGACACATTCGCACACACAGATATTCACAGACACACTCAGATACACTCTCACAAAGCCAGACACACTTAGACACACTCATCACACTCAGACACACTCAGACACCATCAGACACAATCGCATACACTCAGACACACCTGCAAACACTGACAAACAACCAGACCCATAAATATATGCTCAGGCACACTCACGCACACTGAGACACACTCGCACAAACCCAGACAGACTCAGACACACTCCGACACGCTCAGACACACTCAGACACACTCAGACAAGCAGAGACACACTCAGACACACTCAGAAACACTTAACACACTCGCACACACCCAGACACATTCGCTCACTCTCAGATACGCTCAGAAAGACTCAGACACACTAGCACACAGCCAGACACACTTAAACACTCAAGCGCAGTCCCACACCCCCAGACATGCTCAGACAGACTCAGACACGCTCAGACACACTCAGGCACACTGACAGACGCTCAGACACACTCGCACACCCTCAGACACACTTGAGCACACTCAAACACACTCAGACACACTCAAGCACACTCCCACACATCCAGACACACTCAGAAACATTCACACACATTCAGACATGCTCTCACACACCCAGACACATTCGCACACACACAGATATTCTCAGACACACTCAGAAGCACTCTGACAAAGCCAGACACACTTAGACACACTCAGACACACTCAGACACAGTCAGACACGCTCAGACGCAATCGCATACACTCAGACACACCTGCAAACACTGCCAAACAATCAGACCTAAAATATATACTCAGGCACACTCACGCACACTGAGAGACACTTGCACAAACCCAGACACACTCAGATACACTCTGACACACTCAGAAACACTCAGAGACACTCGCACACGCTCAGAAAAAAAACTGCAAACACACTCGCACACTCAGACACACCATTTGCACACACCCAGACACATTCGCTCACACTCAGATACACTCACGCACACTGATACACACTCGCACAAACCCAGACACACTCAGACACACTCCGACACGCTCAGACACTCTCAGGCACACCCAGAAACACTCAGACACATTCGCACACACTCAGACACACTCAGACACACTCAGACACACTTAGACACACTTGCACACACCCAGACACATTCGCTCACTCTCAGATACGCTCAGAAACACTCAGACACACTCGCACACAGCCAGACACACTTAAACACTCAAGCGCAGTCCCACACCCCCAGACAAGCTCAGACAGACTCAGACACGCTCAGACACACTCAGGCACACTGACAGACGCTCAGACACACTCGCACACCCTCAGACACACTTGAGCGCTCTCAAACACACTCAGACACACTCAGACACACTCAAGCACACTCCCACACATCCAGACACACTCAGAAACAATCGCACACATTCAGACACGCTCTCACACACCCAGACACATTCGCACACACACAGATATTCTCAGACACACTCAGAAACACTCTGACAAAGCCAGACACACTTAGACACAATCAGACACACTCACAGTCAGACACGCTCAGACACAGTCGCATACACTCAGACACACCTGCAAACACTGCCAAACAATCAGACCCATAACTATAAGCTCAGGCACACTCACGCACATTGAGACACTCTCGCACAAATCCAGACACACTCAGATACGCTCTGAGACACTCAGAGACACTCGCACACGCTCAGAAACAACTGCAAACACACTCGCACACTCCGACACACCATTTGCACACACCCAGACACATTCACTAACACTCAGATACGCTCAGACACAGTAAGACACACACGCACACAGCCAGACACACTTAAACACACTCCGACACACACTCAAGCACAGTCCCACACCCCCAGACACACTCAGTCACACTCAAGCCCACTCAGGCACACTGAGAGATGCTCAGACACACTCGCACACCCTCAGACACACTTGAGCACACTCAAGCACACTTAGACAGTCACACACACCCAAGCACACTCCCACACATCCCCAGACACACTCAGAAACATTTGCACACATTCAGCCACACTCTCACACGCCCCGACACATTCGCACACACACAGATATTCTCATACACACTCAGAAAAACTCTCACAAAGCCAGACACACTTAGACACACTCATCACACTCAGACACTCTCAGACACACTCAGACACACTCAGACACAATCGCATACACTCAGACACACCTGCAAACACTGACAAACACCCAGACCCATAAATATATGCTCAGGCACACTCACGCACACTGAGACACACTTGCACAAACCCAGACACACTCAGACACACTCCGACACGCTCAGACACATTCAGGCACACCCAGAAACACTCAGACACATTCGCACACACTCACACACACTCAGACACACTCAGTCACGCTCAGACGCACTCAGACAAGCAGAGACACGCTCAGACACACTCAGAAACACTGAGACACACTCACACACAGCCAGACACACTTGAACACTCAAGCGCAGTCCCACACCCCCAGACACGCTCAGACAGACTCAGACAGGCTCAGACACACTCAGGCACACTGACAGACGCTCAGACACACTCGCACACCCTCAGACACACTTGAGCACACTCAAACACACTCAGACACACTCAGACACACTCAAGCACACTCCCACACATCCAGACACACTCAGAAACATTCACACACATTCAGACACACTCTTACACACTCAGAAACACTCACACACTCTCAGACACACTCAGGCACACTCAGGCACACTCGCACACACCCAGACACATTCGCACACACAGATATTCACAGACACACTCAGATACACTCTCACAAAGCCAGACACACTTAGACACACTCATCACACTCAGACACACTCAGACACCATCAGACACAATCGCATACACTCAGACACACCTGCAAACACTGACAAACAACCAGACCCATAAATATATGCTCAGGCACACTCACGCACACTGAGACACACTCGCACAAACCCAGACAGACTCAGACACACTCCGACACGCTCAGACACACTCAGACACACTCAGACAAGCAGAGACACACTCAGACACACTCAGAAACACTTAACACACTCGCACACACCCAGACACATTCGCTCACTCTCAGATACGCTCAGAAAGACTCAGACACACTAGCACACAGCCAGACACACTTAAACACTCAAGCGCAGTCCCACACCCCCAGACATGCTCAGACAGACTCAGACACGCTCAGACACACTCAGGCACACTGACAGACGCTCAGACACACTCGCACACCCTCAGACACACTTGAGCACACTCAAACACACTCAGACACACTCAAGCACACTCCCACACATCCAGACACACTCAGAAACATTCACACACATTCAGACATGCTCTCACACACCCAGACACATTCGCACACACACAGATATTCTCAGACACACTCAGAAGCACTCTGACAAAGCCAGACACACTTAGACACACTCAGACACACTCAGACACAGTCAGACACGCTCAGACGCAATCGCATACACTCAGACACACCTGCAAACACTGCCAAACAATCAGACCTAAAATATATACTCAGGCACACTCACGCACACTGAGAGACACTTGCACAAACCCAGACACACTCAGATACACTCTGACACACTCAGAAACACTCAGAGACACTCACACACGCTCAGAAAAAAAACTGCAAACACACTCGCACACTCAGACACACCATTTGCACACACCCAGACACATTCGCTCACACTCAGATACACTCACGCACACTGATACACACTCGCACAAACCCAGACACACTCAGACACACTCCGACACGCTCAGACACTCTCAGGCACACCCAGAAACACTCAGACACATTCGCACACACTCAGACACACTCAGACACACTCAGACACACTTAGACACACTTGCACACACCCAGACACATTCGCTCACTCTCAGATACGCTCAGAAACACTCAGACACACTCGCACACAGCCAGACACACTTAAACACTCAAGCGCAGTCCCACACCCCCAGACACGCTCAGACAGACTCAGACACGCTCAGACACACTCAGGCACACTGACAGACGCTCAGACACACTCGCACACCCTCAGACACACTTGAGCACTCTCAAACACACTCAGACACACTCAGACACACTCAAGCACACTCCCACACATCCAGACACACTCAGAAACAATCGCACACATTCAGACACGCTCTCACACACCCAGACACATGCACACACACACAGATATTCTCAGACACACTCAGAAACACTCTGACAAAGCCAGACACACTTAGACACAATCAGACACACTCACAGTCAGACACGCTCAGACACAGTCGCATACACTCAGACACACCTGCAAACACTGCCAAACAATCAGACCCATAACTATAAGCTCAGGCACACTCACGCACATTGAGACACTCTCGCACAAATCCAGACACACTCAGATACGCTCTGAGACACTCAGAGACACTCGCACACGCTCAGAAACAACTGCAAACACACTCGCACACTCCGACACACCATTTGCACACACCCAGACACATTCACTAACACTCAGATACGCTCAGACACAGTAAGACACACACGCACACAGCCAGACACACTTAAACACACTCCGACACACACTCAAGCACAGTCCCACACCCCCAGACACACTCAGTCACACTCAAGCCCACTCAGGCACACTGAGAGATGCTCAGACACACTCGCACACCCTCAGACACACTTGAGCACACTCAAGCACACTTAGACAGTCACACACACCCAAGCACACTCCCACACATCCCCAGACACACTCAGAAACATTTGCACACATTCAGCCACACTCTCACACGCCCCGACACATTCGCACACACACAGATATTCTCATACACACTCAGAAAAACTCTCACAAAGCCAGACACACTTAGACACACTCATCACACTCAGACACTCTCAGACACACTCAGACACACTCAGACACAATCGCATACACTCAGACACACCTGCAAACACTGACAAACACCCAGACCCATAAATATATGCTCAGGCACACTCACGCACACTGAGACACACTTGCACAAACCCAGACACACTCAGACACACTCCGACACGCTCAGACACATTCAGGCACACCCAGAAACACTCAGACACATTCGCACACACTCACACACACTCAGACACACTCAGTCACGCTCAGACGCACTCAGACAAGCAGAGACACGCTCAGACACACTCAGAAACACTGAGACACACTCACACACAGCCAGACACACTTGAACACTCAAGCGCAGTCCCACACCCCCAGACACGCTCAGACAGACTCAGACAGGCTCAGACACACTCAGGCACACTGACAGACGCTCAGACACACTCGCACACCCTCAGACACACTTGAGCACACTCAAACACACTCAGACACACTCAGACACACTCAAGCACACTCCCACACATCCAGACACACTCAGAAACATTCACACACATTCAGACACACTCTTACACACTCAGAAACACTCACACACTCTCAGACACACTCAGGCACACTCAGGCACACTCGCACACACCCAGACACATTCGCACACACAGATATTCACAGACACACTCAGATACACTCTCACAAAGCCAGACACACTTAGACACACTCATCACACTCAGACACACTCAGACACCATCAGACACAATCGCATACACTCAGACACACCTGCAAACACTGACAAACAACCAGACCCATAAATATATGCTCAGGCACACTCACGCACACTGAGACACACTCGCACAAACCCAGACAGACTCAGACACACTCCGACACGCTCAGACACACTCAGACACACTCAGACAAGCAGAGACACACTCAGACACACTCAGAAACACTTAACACACTCGCACACACCCAGACACATTCGCTCACTCTCAGATACGCTCAGAAAGACTCAGACACACTAGCACACAGCCAGACACACTTAAACACTCAAGCGCAGTCCCACACCCCCAGACATGCTCAGACAGACTCAGACACGCTCAGACACACTCAGGCACACTGACAGACGCTCAGACACACTCGCACACCCTCAGACACACTTGAGCACACTCAAACACACTCAGACACACTCAAGCACACTCCCACACATCCAGACACACTCAGAAACATTCACACACATTCAGACATGCTCTCACACACCCAGACACATTCGCACACACACAGATATTCTCAGACACACTCAGAAGCACTCTGACAAAGCCAGACACACTTAGACACACTCAGACACACTCAGACACAGTCAGACACGCTCAGACGCAATCGCATACACTCAGACACACCTGCAAACACTGCCAAACAATCAGACCTAAAATATATACTCAGGCACACTCACGCACACTGAGAGACACTTGCACAAACCCAGACACACTCAGATACACTCTGACACACTCAGAAACACTCAGAGACACTCGCACACGCTCAGAAAAAAAACTGCAAACACACTCGCACACTCAGACACACCATTTGCACACACCCAGACACATTCGCTCACACTCAGATACACTCACGCACACTGATACACACTCGCACAAACCCAGACACACTCAGACACACTCCGACACGCTCAGACACTCTCAGGCACACCCAGAAACACTCAGACACATTCGCACACACTCAGACACACTCAGACACACTCAGACACACTTAGACACACTTGCACACACCCAGACACATTCGCTCACTCTCAGATACGCTCAGAAACACTCAGACACACTCGCACACAGCCAGACACACTTAAACACTCAAGCGCAGTCCCACACCCCCAGACACGCTCAGACAGACTCAGACACGCTCAGACACACTCAGGCACACTGACAGACGCTCAGACACACTCGCACACCCTCAGACACACTTGAGCACTCTCAAACACACTCAGACACACTCAGACACACTCAAGCACACTCCCACACATCCAGACACACTCAGAAACAATCGCACACATTCAGACACGCTCTCACACACCCAGACACATTCGCACACACACAGATATTCTCAGACACACTCAGAAACACTCTGACAAATCCAGACACACTTAGACACAATCAGACACACTCACAGTCAGACACGCTCAGACACAGTCGCATACACTCAGACACACCTGCAAACACTGCCAAACAATCAGACCCATAACTATAAGCTCAGGCACACTCACGCACATTGAGACACTCTCGCACAAATCCAGACACACTCAGATACGCTCTGAGACACTCAGAGACACTCGCACACGCTCAGAAACAACTGCAAACACACTCGCACACTCCGACACACCATTTGCACACACCCAGACACATTCACTAACACTCAGATACGCTCAGACACAGTAAGACACACACGCACACAGCCAGACACACTTAAACACACTCCGACACACACTCAAGCACAGTCCCACACCCCCAGACACACTCAGTCACACTCAAGCCCACTCAGGCACACTGAGAGATGCTCAGACACACTCGCACACCCTCAGACACACTTGAGCACACTCAAGCACACTTAGACAGTCACACACACCCAAGCACACTCCCACACATCCCCAGACACACTCAGAAACATTTGCACACATTCAGCCACACTCTCACACGCCCCGACACATTCGCACACACACAGATATTCTCATACACACTCAGAAAAACTCTCACAAAGCCAGACACACTTAGACACACTCATCACACTCAGACACTCTCAGACACACTCAGACACACTCAGACACAATCGCATACACTCAGACACACCTGCAAACACTGACAAACACCCAGACCCATAAATATATGCTCAGGCACACTCACGCACACTGAGACACACTTGCACAAACCCAGACACACTCAGACACACTCCGACACGCTCAGACACATTCAGGCACACCCAGAAACACTCAGACACATTTGCACACACTCACACACACTCAGACACACTCAGTCACGCTCAGACGCACTCAGACAAGCAGAGACACGCTCAGACACACTCAGAAACACTGAGACACACTCACACACAGCCAGACACACTTGAACACTCAAGCGCAGTCCCACACCCCCAGACACGCTCAGACAGACTCAGACAGGCTCAGACACACTCAGGCACACTGACAGACGCTCAGACACACTCGCACACCCTCAGACACACTTGAGCACACTCAAACACACTCAGACACACTCAGACACACTCAAGCACACTCCCACACATCCAGACACACTCAGAAACATTCACACACATTCAGACACACTCTTACACACTCAGAAACACTCACACACTCTCAGACACACTCAGGCACACTCAGGCACACTCGCACACACCCAGACACATTCGCACACACAGATATTCACAGACACACTCAGATACACTCTCACAAAGCCAGACACACTTAGACACACTCATCACACTCAGACACACTCAGACACCATCAGACACAATCGCATACACTCAGACACACCTGCAAACACTGACAAACAACCAGACCCATAAATATATGCTCAGGCACACTCACGCACACTGAGACACACTCGCACAAACCCAGACAGACTCAGACACACTCCGACACGCTCAGACACACTCAGACACACTCAGACAAGCAGAGACACACTCAGACACACTCAGAAACACTTAACACACTCGCACACACCCAGACACATTCGCTCACTCTCAGATACGCTCAGAAAGACTCAGACACACTAGCACACAGCCAGACACACTTAAACACTCAAGCGCAGTCCCACACCCCCAGACATGCTCAGACAGACTCAGACACGCTCAGACACACTCAGGCACACTGACAGACGCTCAGACACACTCGCACACCCTCAGACACACTTGAGCACACTCAAACACACTCAGACACACTCAAGCACACTCCCACACATCCAGACACACTCAGAAACATTCACACACATTCAGACATGCTCTCACACACCCAGACACATTCGCACACACACAGATATTCTCAGACACACTCAGAAGCACTCTGACAAAGCCAGACACACTTAGACACACTCAGACACACTCAGACACAGTCAGACACGCTCAGACGCAATCGCATACACTCAGACACACCTGCAAACACTGCCAAACAATCAGACCTAAAATATATACTCAGGCACACTCACGCACACTGAGAGACACTTGCACAAACCCAGACACACTCAGATACACTCTGACACACTCAGAAACACTCAGAGACACTCGCACACGCTCAGAAAAAAAACTGCAAACACACTCGCACACTCAGACACACCATTTGCACACACCCAGACACATTCGCTCACACTCAGATACACTCACGCACACTGATACACACTCGCACAAACCCAGACACACTCAGACACACTCCGACACGCTCAGACACTCTCAGGCACACCCAGAAACACTCAGACACATTCGCACACACTCAGACACACTCAGACACACTCAGACACACTTAGACACACTTGCACACACCCAGACACATTCGCTCACTCTCAGATACGCTCAGAAACACTCAGACACACTCGCACACAGCCAGACACACTTAAACACTCAAGCGCAGTCCCACACCCCCAGACAAGCTCAGACAGACTCAGACACGCTCAGACACACTCAGGCACACTGACAGACGCTCAGACACACTCGCACACCCTCAGACACACTTGAGCGCTCTCAAACACACTCAGACACACTCAGACACACTCAAGCACACTCCCACACATCCAGACACACTCAGAAACAATCGCACACATTCAGACACGCTCTCACACACCCAGACACATTCACACACACACAGATATTCTCAGACACACTCAGAAACACTCTGACAAAGCCAGACACACTTAGACACAATCAGACACACTCACAGTCAGACACGCTCAGACACAGTCGCATACACTCAGACACACCTGCAAACACTGCCAAACAATCAGACCCATAACTATAAGCTCAGGCACACTCACGCACATTGAGACACTCTCGCACAAATCCAGACACACTCAGATACGCTCTGAGACAATCAGAGACACTCGCACACGCTCAGAAACAACTGCAAACACACTCGCACACTCCGACACACCATTTCCACACACCCAGACACATTCACTAACACTCAGATACGCTCAGACACAGTAAGACACACACGCACACAGCCAGACACACTTAAACACACTCCGACACACACTCAAGCACAGTCCCACACCCCCAGACACACTCAGTCACACTCAAGCCCACTCAGGCACACTGAGAGATGCTCAGACACACTCGCACACCCTCAGACACACTTGAGCACACTCAAGCACACTTAGACAGTCACACACACCCAAGCACACTCCCACGCATCCCCAGACACACTCAGAAACATTTGCACACATTCAGCCACACTCTCACACGCCCCGACACATTCGCACACACACAGATATTCTCATACACACTCAGAAACACTCTCACAAAGCCAGACACACTTAGACACACTCATCACACTCAGACACTCTCAGACACACTCAGACACACTCAGACACAATCGCATACACTCAGACACACCTGCAAACACTGACAAACACCCAGACCCATAAATATATGCTCAGGCACACTCACGCACACTGAGACACACTCGCACAAACCCAGACAGACTCAGACACACTCCGACATGCTCAGACACACTCAGACACACTCAGACAAGCAGAGACACACTCAGACACACTCAGAAACACTTAACACACTCGCACACACCCAGACACATTTGCTCACTCTCAGATACGCTCAGAAACACTCAGACACACTCGCACACAGCCAGACACACTTAAACACTCAAGCGCAGTCCCACACCCCCAGACATGCTCAGACAGACTCAGACAGGCTCAGACACACTCAGGCACACTGACAGACGCTCAGACACACTCGCACACCCTCAGACACACTTGAGCACACTCAAACACACTCAGACACACTCAGACACACTCAAGCACACTCCCACACATCCAGACACACTCAGAAACATTCACACACATTCAGACACACTCTTACACACTCAGAAACACTCACACACTCTCAGACACACTCAGGCGCACTCAGGCACACTCGCACACACCCAGACACATTCGCACACACAGATATTCACAGACACACTCAGA
>NW_026991054.1:0-25444 GCF_036250125.1 Pseudopipra pipra
TAGCAGGACAGGAGCCTAAGAGAATAAAAATCAGGAGAGGAGCCTAAGAGAAATAAAAATCAAGAGAGGAGCCTAAGAGAATAAAAAATCAGGAGAGGAGCCTAAAAAAACTTAAAATCACAAGAGGAGCCTAAGAGAATAAAAATCAGGAGAGGAGCCTAAGAGAATAAAAATCAGGAGAGGAGCCTAAGAGAATAAAAATCAGGAGAGGAGCCCTAAAAAACATAAAATCAGAAGAGGAGCCTAAGAGAATAAAAATCAGGAGAGGAGCCTAAAAAATTTAAAATCAGAAGAGGAGCCTAAGAGAATAAAAATCAGGAGAGGAGCCTAAGAGAGTAAAAATCAGGAGAGGAGCACTAAGAGAATAAAAATCAGGAGAGGAGCTAAGAGAATAAAAATCAGGAGAGGAGCCTAAAAAACTTGAAAGCAGGAGAGGAGCCTAAGAGAATAAAAATCAGGAGAGGAGCCTAAAAAACTTGAAAGCAGGAGAGGAGCCTAAGAGAATAAAAATCAGGAGAGGAGCCTAAGAGAATAAAAATCAGGAGAGGAGCCTAAAAAACTTGAAAGCAGGAGAGGAGCCTAAGAGAATAAAAATCAGGAGAGGAGCCTAAGAGAATAAAAATCAAGAGAGGATCCTAAGAGAGTAAAAATCAGGAGAGGAGCCTAAGAGAATAAAAATCAGGAGAGGAGCCTAAGAGAATAAAAATCAGGAGAGGAGCCTAAAAAACTTAAAATCAGAAGAGGAGCCTAAGAGAATAAAAATCAGGAGAGGAGCCTAAGAGAATAAAAATCAGGAGAGGAGCCTAAGAGAATAAAAATCAGGAGAGGAGCCTAAAAAACTTGAAAGCAGGAGAGGAGCCTAAGAGAATAAAAATCAGGAGAGGAGCCTAAAAAACTTGAAAGCAGGACAGGAGCCTAAGAGAATAAAAATCAGGAGAGGAGCCTAAGAGAATAAAAATCAGGAGAGGAGCCTAAAAAAACTTAAAATCACAAGAGGAGCCTAAGAGAATAAAATCAGGAGAGGAGCCTAAGAGAATAAAAATCAGGAGAGGAGCCTAAAAAACTTAAAATCAGAAGAGGAGCCTAAGAGAAATAAAAATCAGAGAGGAGCCTAAGAGAGTAAAAATCAGGAGAGGAGCCTAAGAGAATAAAAATCAGGAGAGGAGCCTAAGAGAATAAAAATCAGGAGAGGAGCCTAAAAAACTTAAAATCAGAAGAGGAGCCTAAGAGAATAAAAATCAGGAGAGGAGCCTAAGAGAATAAAAATCAGGAGAGGAGCCTAAAAAACTTGAAAGCAGGAGAGGAGCCTAAGAGAATAAAAATCAGGAGAGGAGCCTAAGAGAATAAAAATCAGGAGAGGAGCCTAAGAGAATAAAAATCAGGAGAGGAGCCTAAGAGAATAAAAATCAGGAGAGGAGCCTAAAAAACTTAAAATCAGAAGAGGAGCCTAAAGAGAATAAAAATCAGGAGAGGAGCCTAAGAGAATAAAAATCAGGAGAGGAGCCTAAAAAACTTAAAATCAGAAGAGGAGCCTAAGAGAATAAAAATCAGGAGAGGAGCCTAAGAGAATAAAAATCAGGAGAGGAGCCTAAAAAACTTGAAAGCAGGAGAGGAGCCTAAGAGAATAAAAATCAGGAGAGGAGCCTAAGAGAATAAAAATCAAGAGAGGAGCCTAAGAGAATAAAAATCAGGAGAGGAGCCTAAGAGAATAAAAATCAAGAGAGGAGCCTAAGAGAATAAAAATCAGGAGAGGAGCCTAAGAGAATAAAAAATCAGGAGAGGAGCCTAAGAGAATAAAAATCAGGAGAGGAGCCTAAAAAACTTGAAAGCAGGAGAGGAGCCTAAGAGAATAAAAATCAGGAGAGGAGCCTAAGAGAATAAAAATCAAGAGAGGAGCCTAAGAGAATAAAAATCAGGAGAGGAGCCTAAGAGAATAAAAATCAGGAGAGGAGCCTAAAAAAACTTTGAAAGCAGGACAGGAGTCTAAGAGAATACAAAATCAGGAGAGGAGCCTAAGAGAATAAAAATCAGGAGAGGAGCCTAAGAGAGTAAAAATCAGGAGAGGAGCCTAAGAGAATAAAAATCAGGAGAGGAGCCTAGGAGAATAAAAATCAGGAGAGGAGCCTAAAAAACTTGAAAGCAGGAGAGGAGCCTAAGAGAATAAAAATCAGGAGAGGAGCCTAAGAGAATAAAAATCAGGAGAGGAGCCTAAAAAACTTAAATTCAGAAGAGGAGCCTAAGAGAATAAAAATCAGGAGAGGAGCCTAAGAGAATAAAAATCAGGAGAGGAGCCTAAGAGAATAAAAATCAGGAGAGGAGCCTAAGAGAATAAAAATCAGGAGAGGAGCCTAAAAAAACTTGAAATCAGAAGAGGAGCCTAAGAGAATAAAAATCAGGAGAGGAGCCTAAAAAACTTGAAAGCAGGAGAGGAGCCTAAGAGAATAAAAATCAGGAGAGGAGCCTAAGAGAATAAAAATCAGGAGAGGAGCCTAAAAAAACTTGAAAGCAGGAGAGGAGCCTAAGAGAATAAAAATCAGGAGAGGAGCCTAAGAGAATAAAAATCAGGAAAGGAGCCTAAGAGAATAAAAATCAGGAGAGGAGCCTAAAAAACTTGAAAGCAGGACAGGAGCCTTAGAGAGTAAAAATCAGGAGAGGAGCCTAAGAGAATAAAAATCAGGAGAGGAGCCTAAAAAACTTAAAATCAGAAGAGGAGCCTAAGAGAATAAAAATCAGGAGAGGAGCCTAAGAGAGTAAAAATCAGGAGAGGAGCCTAAAGAGAATAAAAATCAGGAGAGGAGCCTAAGAGAATAAAAATCAGGAGAGGAGCCTAAGAGAATAAAAATCAGGAGAGGAGCCTAAAAAACTTAAAATCAGAAGAGGAGCCTAAGAGAATAAAAATCAGGAGAGGAGCCTAAGAGAATAAAAATCAGGAGAGGAGCCTAAAAAACTTGAAAGCAGGAGAGGAGCCTAAGAGAATAAAAATCAGGGAGAGGAGCCTAAGAGATAAAAATCAGGAGAGGAGCCTAAAAAACTTGAAATCAGAAGAGGAGCCTAAGAGAATAAAAATCAGGGAGAGGAGCCTAAGAGAATAAAAATCAAGAGAGGAGCCTAAGAGAGTAAAAATCAGGAGAGGAGCCTAAGAGAATAAAAATCAAGAGAGGAGCCTAAGAGCATAAAAATCAGGAGAGGAGCCTAAAAAACTTAAAATCAGAAGAGGAGCCTAAGAGAATAAAAAATCAGGAGAGGAGCCTAAGAGAATAAAAATCAGGAGAGGAGCCTAAGAGAATAAAAAATCAGGAGAGGAGCCTAAGAGAATAAAAATCAGGAGAGGAGCCTAAGAGAATAAAAATCAGGAGAGGAGCCTAAAAAACTTGAAAGCAGGAGAGGAGCCTAAGAGAATAAAAATCAGGAGAGGAGCCTAAGAGAATAAAAATCAGGAGAGGAGCCTAAGAGAATAAAAATCAGGAGAGGAGCCTAAGAGAATAAAAATCAGGAGAGGAGCCTAAAAAACTTGAAAGCAGGACAGGAGCCTAAGAGAATAAAAATCAGGAGAGGAGCCTAAGAGAATAAAAATCAGGAGAGGAGCCTAAGAGAATAAAAATCAGGAGAGGAGCCTAAAAAACTTGAAAGCAGGACAGGAGTCTAAGAGAATAAAAATCAGGAGAGGAGCCTAAGAGAATAAAAATCAGGAGAGGAGCCTAAAAAACTTAAAATCAGAAGAGGAGCCTAAGAGAATAAAAATCAGGAGAGGAGCCTAAGAGAGTAAAAATCAGGAGAGGAGCCTAAGAGAATAAAAATCAGGAGAGGAGCCTAAAAAACTTGAAAGCAGGACAGGAGCCTAAGAGAATAAAAATCAGGAGAGGAGCCTAAGAGAATAAAAATCAGGAGAGGAGCCTAAAAAACTTAAAATCAGAAGAGGAGCCTAAGAGAATAAAAATCAGGAGAGGAGCCTAAGAGAATAAAAATCAGGAGAGGAGCCTAAAAAACTTAAAATCAGAAGAGGAGCCTAAGAGAATAAAAATCAGGAGAGGAGCCTAAGAGAATAAAAATCAGGAGAGGAGCCTAAGAGAATAAAAATCAGGAGAGGAGCCTAAGAGAGTAAAAATCAGGAGAGGAGCCTAAGAGAATAAAAATCAGGAGAGGAGCCTAAGAGAATAAAAATCAGGAGAGGAGCCTAAAAAACTTAAAATCAGAAGAGGAGCCTAAGAGAATAAAAATCAGGAGAGGAGCCTAAGAGAATAAAAATCAGGAGAGGAGCCTAAGAGAATAAAAATCAGGAGAGGAGCCTAAGAGAATAAAAATCAGGAGAGGAGCCTAAGAGAATAAAAATCAGGAGAGGAGCCTAAGAGAATAAAAATCAGGAGAGGAGCCTAAAAAACTTGAAAGCAGGAGAGGAGCCTAAGAGAATAAAAATCAGGAGAGGAGCCTAAAAAACTTGAAAGCAGGACAGGAGCCTAAGAGAATAAAAATCAGGAGAGGAGCCTAAGAGAATAAAAATCAAGAGAGGAGCCTAAGAGAATAAAAATCAGGAGAGGAGCCTAAGAGAATAAAAATCAGGAGAGGAGCCTAAAAAACTTAAAATCAGAAGAGGAGCCTAAGAGAATAAAAATCAGGAGAGGAGCCTAAGAGAATAAAAATCAGGAGAGGAGCCTAAAAAACTTGAAAGCAGGACAGGAGTCTAAGAGAATAAAAATCAGGAGAGGAGCCTAAGAGAGTAAAAATCAGGAGAGGAGCCTAACAGAATAAAAATCAGGAGAGGAGCCTAAGAGAATAAAAATCAGGAGAGGAGCCTAAAAAACTTGAAAGCAGGACAGGAGTCTAAGAGAATAAAAATCAGGAGAGGAGCCTAAGAGAATAAAAATCAGGAGAGGAGACTAAGAGAATAAAAATCAGGAGAGGAGCCTAAAAAACTTAAAATCAGAAGAGGAGCCTAAGAGAATAAAAATCAGGAGAGGAGCCTAAGAGAATAAAAATCAGGAGAGAAGCCTAAAAAACTTGAAAGCAGGAGAGGAGCCTAAGAGAATAAAAATCAGGAGAGGAGCCTAAAAAACTTGAAAGCAGGAGAGGAGCCTAAGAGAATAAAAATCAGGAGAGGAGCCTAAGAGAATAAAAATCAGGAGAGGAGCCTAAAAAACTTGAAATCAGAAGAGGAGCCTAAGAGAATAAAAATCAGGAGAGGAGCCTAAGAGAATAAAAATCAAGAGAGGAGCCTAAGAGAGTAAAAATCAGGAGAGGAGCCTAAGAGAATAAAAATCAGGAGAGGAGCCTAAAAAACTTAAAATCAGAAGAGGAGCCTAAGAGAATAAAAATCAGGAGAGTAGCCTAAGAGAATAAAAATCAGGAGAGGAGCCTAAGAGAATAAAAATCAGGAGAGGAGCCTAAGAGAATAAAAATCAGGAGAGGAGCCTAAAAAACTTGAAAGCAGGACAGGAGTCTAAGAGAATAAAAATCAGGAGAGGAGCCTAAGAGAATAAAAATCAGGAGAGGAGCCTAAGAGAGTGAAAATCAGGAGAGGAGCCTAAGAGAATAAAAATCAGGAGAGGAGCCTAAGAGAATAAAAATCAGGAGAGGAGCCTAAAAAACTTAAAATCAGAAGAGGAGCCTAAGAGAATAAAAATCAGGAGAGGAGCCTAAGAGAATAAAAATCAGGAGAGGAGCCTAAGAGAATAAAAATCAGGAGAGGAGCCTAAAAAACTTGAAAGCAGGACAGGAGCCTAAGAGAATAAAAATCAGGAGAGGAGCCTAAAAAACTTGAAAGCAGGACAGGAGCCTAAGAGAATAAAAATCAGGAGAGGAGCCTAAGAGAATAAAAATCAAGAGAGGAGCCTAAGAGAATAAAAATCAGGAGAGGAGCCTAAAAAACTTAAAATCACAAGAGGAGCCTAAGAGAATAAAAATCAGGAGAGGAGCCTAAGAGAATAAAAATCAGGAGAGGAGCCTAAAAAACTTGAAAGCAGGAGAGGAGCCTAAGAGAATAAAAATCAGGAGAGGAGCCTAAGAGAATAAAAATCAGGAGAGGAGCCTAAAAAACTTGAAAGCAGGAGAGGAGCCTAAGAGAATAAAAATCAGGAGAGGAGCCTAAGAGAATAAAAATCAGGAGAGGAGCCTAAAAAACTTGAAATCAGAAGAGGAGCCTAAGAGAATAAAAATCAGGAGAGGAGCCTAAGAGAATAAAAATCAAGAGAGGAGCCTAAGAGAGTAAAAATCAGGAGAGGAGCCTAAGAGAATAAAAATCAAGAGAGGAGCCTAAGAGCATAAAAATCAGGAGAGGAGCCTAAAAAACTTAAAATCAGAAGAGGAGCCTAAGAGAATAAAAATCAGGAGAGGAGCCTAAGAGAATAAAAATCAGGAGAGGAGCCTAAGAGAATAAAAATCAGGAGAGGAGCCTAAGAGAATAAAAATCAGGAGAGGAGCCTAAAAAACTTGAAAGCAGGAGAGGAGCCTAAGAGAATAAAAATCAGGAGAGGAGCCTAAGAGAATAAAAATCAGGAGAGGAGCCTAAGAGAATAAAAATCAGGAGAGGAGCCTAAGAGAATAAAAATCAGGAGAGGAGCCTAAAAAACTTGAAAGCAGGACAGGAGCCTAAGAGAATAAAAATCAGGAGAGGAGCCTAAGAGAATAAAAATCAGGAGAGGAGCCTAAAAAACTTGAAAGCAGGACAGGAGTCTAAGAGAATAAAAATCAGGAGAGGAGCCTAAGAGAATAAAAATCAGGAGAGGAGCCTAAAAAACTTAAAATCAGAAGAGGAGCCTAAGAGAATAAAAATCAGGAGAGGAGCCTAAGAGAGTAAAAATCAGGAGAGGAGCCTAAGAGAATAAAAATCAGGAGAGGAGCCTAAAAAACTTGAAAGCAGGACAGGAGCCTAAGAGAATAAAAATCAGGAGAGGAGCCTAAGAGAATAAAAATCAGGAGAGGAGCCTAAAAAACTTAAAATCAGAAGAGGAGCCTAAGAGAATAAAAATCAGGAGAGGAGCCTAAGAGAATAAAAATCAGGAGAGGAGCCTAAAAAACTTAAAATCAGAAGAGGAGCCTAAGAGAGTAAAAATCAGGAGAGGAGCCTAAGAGAATAAAAATCAGGAGAGGAGCCTAAAAAACTTAAAATCAGAAGAGGAGCCTAAGAGAATAAAAATCAGGAGAGGAGCCTAAGAGAATAAAAATCAGGAGAGGAGCCTAAGAGAATAAAAATCAGGAGAGGAGCCTAAGAGAATAAAAATCAGGAGAGGAGCCTAAGAGAATAAAAATCAGGAGAGGAGCCTAAGAGAATAAAAATCAGGAGAGGAGCCTAAAAAACTTGAAAGCAGGAGAGGAGCCTAAGAGAATAAAAATCAGGAGAGGAGCCTAAAAAACTTGAAAGCAGGACAGGAGCCTAAGAGAATAAAAATCAGGAGAGGAGCCTAAGAGAATAAAAATCAAGAGAGGAGCCTAAGAGAATAAAAATCAGGAGAGGAGCCTAAGAGAATAAAAATCAGGAGAGGAGCCTAAAAAACTTAAAATCAGAAGAGGAGCCTAAGAGAATAAAAATCAGGAGAGGAGCCTAAGAGAATAAAAATCAGGAGAGGAGCCTAAAAAACTTGAAAGCAGGACAGGAGTCTAAGAGAATAAAAATCAGGAGAGGAGCCTAAGAGAGTAAAAATCAGGAGAGGAGCCTAACAGAATAAAAATCAGGAGAGGAGCCTAAGAGAATAAAAATCAGGAGAGGAGCCTAAAAAACTTGAAAGCAGGACAGGAGTCTAAGAGAATAAAAATCAGGAGAGGAGCCTAAGAGAGTGAAAATAAGGAGAGGAGCCTAAAAAACTTAAAATCAGAAGAGGAGCCTAAGAGAATAAAAATCAGGAGAGGAGCCTAAGAGAATAAAAATCAGGAGAGAAGCCTAAAAAACTTGAAAGCAGGAGAGGAGCCTAAGAGAATAAAAATCAGGAGAGGAGCCTAAAAAACTTGAAAGCAGGAGAGGAGCCTAAGAGAATAAAAATCAGGAGAGGAGCCTAAGAGAATAAAAATCAGGAGAGGAGCCTAAGAGAATAAAAATCAAGAGAGGAGCCTAAGAGAGTAAAAATCAGGAGAGGAGCCTAAGAGAATAAAAATCAGGAGAGTAGCCTAAGAGAATAAAAATCAGGAGAGGAGCCTAAGAGAATAAAAATCAGGAGAGGAGCCTAAGAGAATAAAAATCAGGAGAGGAGCCTAAAAAACTTGAAAGCAGGACAGGAGTCTAAGAGAATAAAAATCAGGAGAGGAGCCTAAGAGAATAATAATCAGGAGAGGAGCCTAAGAGAGTGAAAATCAGGAGAGGAGCCTAAGAGAATAAAAATCAGGAGAGGAGCCTAAGAGAATAAAAATCAGGAGAGGAGCCTAAAAAACTTAAAATCAGAAGAGGAGCCTAAGAGAATAAAAATCAGGAGAGGAGCCTAAGAGAATAAAAATCAGGAGAGGAGCCAAAGAGAATAAAAATCAGGAGAGGAGCCTAAGAGAATAAAAATCAGGAGAGGAGCCTAAAAAACTTAAAATCAGAAGAGGAGCCTAAGAGAATAAAAATCAGGAGAGGAGCCTAAGAGAATAAAAATCAGGAGAGGAGCCTAAGAGAATAAAAATCAGGAGAGGAGCCTAAGAGAATAAAAATCAGGAGAGGAGCCTAAAAAACTTGAAAGCAGGACAGGAGCCTAAGAGAATAAAAATCAGGAGAGGAGCCTAAAAAACTTGAAAGCAGGACAGGAGCCTAAGAGAATAAAAATCAGGAGAGGAGCCTAAGAGAATAAAAATCAAGAGAGGAGCCTAAGAGAATAAAAATCAGGAGAGGAGCCTAAAAAACTTAAAATCACAAGAGGAGCCTAAGAGAATAAAAATCAGGAGAGGAGCCTAAGAGAATAAAAATCAGGAGAGGAGCCTAAAAAACTTGAAAGCAGGAGAGGAGCCTAAGAGAATAAAAATCAGGAGAGGAGCCTAAGAGAATAAAAATCAGGAGAGGAGCCTAAGAGAATAAAAATCAGGAGAGGAGCCTAAGAGAATAAAAATCAAGAGAGGAGCCTAAGAGAGTAAAAATCAGGAGAGGAGCCTAAGAGAATAAAAATCAGGAGAGGAGCCTAAAAAACTTAAAATCAGAAGAGGAGCCTAAGAGAATAAAAATCAGGAGAGGAGCCTAAGAGAATAAAAATCAAGAGAGGAGCCTAAGAGAATAAAAATCAGGAGAGGAGCCTAAGAGAATAAAAATCAAGAGAGGAGCCTAAGAGAATAAAAATCAGGAGAGGAGCCTAAAAAACTTAAAATCAGAAGAGGAGCCTAAGAGAATAAAAATCAGGAGAGGAGCCTAAGAGAATAAAAATCAGGAGAGGAGCCTAAGAGAATAAAAATCAGGAGAGGAGCCTAAGAGAATAAAAATCAGGAGAGGAGCCTAAGAGAGTAAAAATTAGGAGAGGAGCCTAAGAGAATAAAAATCAGGAGAGGAGCCTAAGAGAATAAAAGTCAGGAGAGGAGCCTAAAAGAGTAAAAATCAGGAGAGGAGCCTAACAGAATAAAAATCAGGAGAGGAGCCTAAAAGAATAAAAATCAGGAGAGGAGCCTAAAAAACTTGAAAGCAGGACAGGAGTCTAAGAGAATAAAAATCAGGAGAGGAGCCTAAGAGAGTGAAAATCAGGAGAGGAGCCTAAGAGAATAAAAATCAGGAGAGGAGCCTAAAAAACTTAAAATCAGAAGAGGAGCCTAAGAGAATAAAAATCAGGAGAGGAGCCTAAGAGAATAAAAATCAAGAGAGGAGCCTAAGAGAGTAAAAATCAGGAGAGGAGCCTAAGAGAATAAAAATCAGGAGAGGAGCCTAAGAGAATAAAAATCAGGAGAGGAGCCTAAAAAACTTGAAAGCAGGAAAGGAGCCTAAGAGAATAAAAATCAGGAGAGGAGCCTAAGAGAATAAAAATCAGGAGAGGAGCCTAAAAAACTTGAAAGCAGGAAAGGAGTCTAAGAGAATAAAAATCAGGAGAGGAGCCTAAGAGAATAAAAATCAGGAGAGGAGCCTAAAAAACTTAAATTCAGAAGAGGAGCCTAAGAGAATAAAAATCAGGAGAGGAGCCTAAGAGAATAAAAATCAGGAGAGGAGCCTAAGAGAATAAAAATCAAGAGAGGAGCCTAAGAGAGTAAAAATCAGGAGAGGAGCCTAAGAGAATAAAAATCAGGAGAGGAGCCTAAGAGAGTGAAAATCAGGAGAGGAGCCTAAAAAACTTGAAAGCAGGACAGGAGTCTAAGAGAATAAAAATCAGGAGAGGAGCCTAAGAGAATAAAAATCAGGAGAGGAGCCTAAGAGAATAAAAATCAGGAGAGGAGCCTAAAAAACTTAAAATCAGGAGAGGAGCCTAAGAGAATAAAAATCAGGAGAGGAGCCTAAGAGAATAAAAATCAGGAGAGGAGCCTAAGAGAATAAAAATCAGGAGAGGAGCCTAAAAAACTTGAAAGCAGGACAGGAGCCTAAGAGAATAAAAATCAGGAGAGGAGCCTAAGAGAATAAAAATCAAGAGAGGAGCCTAAGAGAATAAAAATCAAGAGAGGAGCCTAAGAGAGTAAAAATCAGGAGAGGAGCCTAAGAGAATAAAAATCAGGAGAGGAGCCTAAGAGAGTGAAAATCAGGAGAGGAGCCTAAAAAACTTGAAAGCAGGAGAGGAGCCTAAGAGAATAAAAATCAGGAGAGGAGCCTAAGAGAATAAAAATCAGGAGAGGAGCCTAAAAAACTTAAAATCAGAAGAGGAGCCAAAGAGAATAAAAATCAGGAGAGGAGCCTAAGAGAATAAAAATCAGGAGAGGAGCCTAAGAGAATAAAAATCAGGAGAGGAGCCTAAGAGAATAAAAATCAGGAGAGGAGCCTAAGAGAATAAAAATCAGGAGAGGACCCTAAAAAACTTGAAAGCAGGACAGGAGTCTAAGAGAATAAAAATCAGGAGAGGAGCCTAAGAGAATAAAAATCAGGAGAGGAGCCTAAAAAACTTAAAATCAGAAGAGGAGCCTAAGAGAATAAAAATCAGGAGAGGAGCCTAAGAGAATAAAAATCAGGAGAGGAGCCTAAGAGAATAAAAATCAGGAGAGGAGCCTAAGAGAATAAAAATCAGGAGAGGAGCCTAAAAAACTTAAAATCAGAAGAGGAGCCTAAGAGAATAAAAATCAGGAGAGGAGCCTAAAAAACTTAAAAGCAGGAGAGGAGCCTAAGAGAATAAAAATCAGGAGAGGAGCCTAAAAACCTTGAAAGCAGGAGAGGAGCCTAAGAGAATAAAAATCAGGAGAGGAGCCTAAGAGAATAAAAATCAGGAGAGGAGCCTAAAAAACTTAAAATCAGAAGAGGAGCCTAAGAGAATAAAAATCAGGAGAGGAACCTAAGAGAATAAAAATCAGGAGAGGAGCCTAAGAGAATAAAAATCAGGAGAGGAGCCTAAGAGAATAAAAATCAAGAGAGGAGCCTAAGAGAATAAAAATCAGGAGAGGAGCCTAAAAAACTTAAAATCAGAAGAGGAGCCTAAGAGAATAAAAATCAGGAGAGGAGCCTAAGAGAATAAAAATCAGGAGAGGAGCCTAAAAAACTTGAAAGCAGGAGAGGAGCCTAAGAGAATAAAAATCAGGAGAGGAGCCTAAAAAACTTGAAAGCAGGACAGGAGCCTAAGAGAATAAAAATCAGGAGAGGAGCCTAAGAGAATAAAAATCAGGAGAGGAGCCTAAAAAACTTGAAAGCAGAAGAGGAGCCTAAGAGAATAAAAATCAGGAGAGGAGCCTAAGAGAATAAAAATCAAGAGAGGAGCCTAAGAGAGTAAAAATCAGTAGAGGAGCCTAAGAGAATAAAAATCAGGAGAGGAGCCTAAAAAACTTAAATTCAGAAGAGGAGCCTAAGAGAATAAAAATCAGGAGAGGAGCCTAAGAGAATAAAAATCAGGAGAGGAGCCTAAGAGAATAAAAATCAGGAGAGGAGCCTAAGAGAATAAAAATCAGGAGAGGAGCCTAAGAGAATAAAAATCAGGAGAGGAGCCTAAAAAACTTAAAATCAGAAGAGGAGCCTAAGAGAATAAAAATCAGGAGAGGAGCCTAAGAGAATAAAAATCAGGAGAGGAGCCTAAAAAACTTGAAAGCAGGACAGGAGCCTAAGAGAATAAAAATCAGGAGAGGAGCCTAAGAGAATAAAAATCAAGAGAGGAGCCTAAGAGAATAAAAATCAGGAGAGGAGCCTAAGAGAATAAAAATCAAGAGAGGAGCCTAAGAGAATAAAAATCAGGAGAGGAGCCTAAAAGAATAAAAATCAGGAGAGGAGCCTAAGAGAATAAAAATCAGGAGAGGAGCCTAAGAGAGTAAAAATTAGGAGAGGAGCCTAAGAGAATAAAAATCAGGAGAGGAGCCTAAGAGAATAAAAGTCAGGAGAGGAGCCTAAAAGAGTAAAAATCAGGAGAGGAGCCTAACAGAATAAAAATCAGGAGAGGAGCCTAAAAGAATAAAAATCAGGAGAGGAGCCTAAAAAACTTGAAAGCAGGACAGGAGTCTAAGAGAATAAAAATCAGGAGAGGAGCCTAAGAGAGTGAAAATCAGGAGAGGAGCCTAAAAAACTTAAAATCAGAAGAGGAGCCTAAGAGAATAAAAATCAGGAGAGGAGCCTAAGAGAATAAAAATCAGGAGAGAAGCCTAAGAGAATAAAAATCAGGAGAGAAGCCTAAAAAACTTGAAAGCAGGAGAGGAGCCTAAGAGAATAAAAATCAGGAGAGGAGCCTAAGAGAATAAAAATCAAGAGAGGAGCCTAAGAGAATAAAAATCAGGAGAGGAGCCTAAGAGAATAAAAATCAGGAGAGGAGCCTAAGAGAATAAAAATCAGGAGAGGAGCCTAAAAAACTTGAAAGCAGGACAGGAGCCTAAGAGAATAAAAATCAGGAGAGGAGCCTAAGAGAATAAAAATCAGGAGAGGAGCCTAAGAGAATAAAAATCAGGAGAGGAGCCTAAGAGAATAAAAATCAGGAGAGGAGCCTAAAAAACTTAAAATCAGAAGAGGAGCCTAAGAGAATAAAAATCAGGAGAGGAGCCTAAGAGAATAAAAATCAAGAGAGGAGCCTAAGAGAATAAAAATCAGGAGAGGAGCCTAAAAAACTTAAAATCAGAAGAGGAGCCTAAGAGAATAAAAATCAGGAGAGGAGCCTAAGAGAATAAAAATCAGGAGAGGAGCCTAAGAGAATAAAAATCAGGAGAGGAGCCTAAGAGAATAAAAATCAGGAGAGGAGCCTAAAAAACTTGAAAGCAGGAGAGGAGCCTAAGAGAATAAAAATCAGGAGAGGAGCCTAAGAGAATAAAAATCAAGAGAGGAGCCTAAGAGAGTAAAAATCAGGAGAGGAGCCTAAGAGAATAAAAATCAGGAGAGGAGCCTAAGAGAATAAAAATCAGGAGAGGAGCCTAAAAAACTTAAAATCAGAAGAGGAGCCTAAGAGAATAAAAATCAGGAGAGGAGCCTAAGAGAATAAAAATCAGGAGAGGAGCCTAAGAGAATAAAAATCAGGAGAGGAGCCTAAGAGAATAAAAATCAGGAGAGGAGCCTAAAAAACTTAAAATCAGAAGAGGAGCCTAAGAGAATAAAAATCAGGAGAGGAGCCTAAGAGAGTAAAAATCAGGAGAGGAGCCTAAAAAACTTGAAAGCAGGACAGGAGTCTAAGAGAATAAAAATCAGGAGAGGAGCCTAAGAGAATAAAAATCAGGAGAGGAGCCTAAGAGAATAAAAATCAGGAGAGGAGCCTAAAAAACTTAAAATCAGAAGAGGAGCCTAAGAGAATAAAAATCAGGAGAGGAGCCTAAGAGAATAAAAATCAGGAGAGGAGCCTAAGAGAATAAAAATCAAGAGAGGAGCCTAAGAGAATAAAAATCAGGAGAGGAGCCTAAGAGAATAAAAATCAAGAGAGGAGCCTAAGAGAATAAAAATCAGGAGAGGAGCCTAAAAAACTTGAAAGCAGGAGAGGAGCCTAAGAGAATAAAAATCAGGAGAGGAGCCTAAAAAACTTGAAATCAGAAGAGGAGCCTAAGAGAATAAAAATCAGGAGAGGAGCCTAAGAGAATAAAAATCAAGAGAGGAGCCTAAGACAGTAAAAATCAGGAGAGGAGCCTAAGAGAATAAAAATCAGGAGAGGAGCCTAAGAGAATAAAAATCAGGAGAGGAGCCTAAAAAACTTAAAATCAGAAGAGGAGCCTAAGAGAATAAAAATCAGGAGAGGAGCCTAAGAGAATAAAAATCAGGAGAGGAGCCTAAGAGAATAAAAATCAGGAGAGGAGCCTAAAAAACTTGAAAGCAGGAGAGGAGCCTAAGAGAATAAAAATCAGGAGAGGAGCCTAAGAGAATAAAAACCAGGAGAGGAGCCTAAGAGAATAAAAATCAGGAGAGGAGCCTAAAAAACTTGAAAGCAGGACAGGAGCCTAAGAGAATAAAAATCAGGAGAGGAGCCTAAGAGAATAAAAATCAGGAGAGGAGCCTAAGAGAATAAAAATCAGGAGAGGAGCCTAAGAGAATAAAAATCAAGAGAGGAGCCTAAGAGAATAAAAATCAGGAGAGGAGCCTAAAAAACTTAAAATCAGAAGAGGAGCCTAAGAGAATAAAAATCAGGAGAGGAGCCTAAGAGAATAAAAATCAGGAGAGGAGCCTAAGAGAATAAAAATCAGGAGAGGAGCCTAAGAGAATAAAAATCAAGAGAGGAGCCTAAGAGAACAAAAATCAGGAGAGGAGCCTAAAAAACTTAAAATCAGAAGAGGAGCCTAAGAGAATAAAAATCAGGAGAGGAGCCTAAGAGAATAAAAATCAGGAGAGGAGCCTAAAAAACTTGAAAGCAGGAGAGGAGCCTAAGAGAATAAAAATCAGGAGAGGAGCCTAAAAAACTTAAATTCAGAAGAGGAGCCTAAGAGAATAAAAATCAGGAGAGGAGCCTAAGAGAATAAAAATCAGGAGAGGAGCCTAAGAGAATAAAAATCAGGAGAGGAGCCTAAGAGAATAAAAATCAAGAGAGGAGCCTAAAAAACTTGAAAGCAGGAGAGGAGCCTAAGAGAATAAAAATCAGGAGAGGAGCCTAAGAGAATAAAAGTCAGGAGAGGAGCCTAAAAGAGTAAAAATCAGGAGAGGAGCCTAACAGAATAAAAATCAGGAGAGGAGCCTAAAAGAATAAAAATCAGGAGAGGAGCCTAAGAGAATAAAAATCAAGAGAGGAGCCTAAGACAATAAAAATCAGGAGAGGAGCCTAAGAGAATAAAAATCAGGAGAGGAGCCTAAGAGAATAAAAATCAGGAGAGGAGCCTAAGACAATAAAAATCAGGAGAGGAGCCTAAGAGAGTAAAAATCAGGAGAGGAGCCTAAGAGAATAAAAATCAGGAGAGGAGCCTAAGAGAATAAAAATCAGGAGAGGAGCCTAAAAAACTTAAAATCAGGAGAGGAGCCTAAGAGAATAAAAATCAGGAGAGGAGCCTAAGAGAGTAAAAATCAGGAGAGGAGCCTAAAAAACTTGTAAGCAGGACAGGAGTCTAAGAGAATAAAAATCAGGAGAGGAGCCTAAGAGAGTGAAAATCAGGAGAGGAGCCTAAAAAACTTGAAAGCAGGACAGGAGTCTAAGAGAATAAAAATCAGGAGAGGAGCCTAAGAGAATAAAAATCAGGAGAGGAGCCTAAAAAACTGGAAATCAGAAGAGGAGCCTAACAGAATAAAAATCAGGAGAGGAGCCTAACAGAATAAAAATCAGGAGAGGAGCCTAAGAGAATAAAAATCAAGAGAGGAGCCTAAAAGAGTAAAAATCAGGAGAGGAGCCTAAGAGAATAAAAATCAGGAGAGGAGCCTAAGAGAATAAAAATCAGGAGAGGAGCCTAAAAAACTTAAATTCAGAAGAGGAGCCTAAGAGAATAAAAATCAGGACAGGAGCCTAAGAGAATAAAAATCAGGAGAGGAGCCTAAGAGAATAAAAATCAGGAGAGGAGCCTAAGAGAATAAAAATCAGGAGAGGAGCCTAAGAGAATAAAAATCAAGAGAGGAACCTAAGAGAATAAAAATCAGGAGAGGAGCCTAAAAAACTTAAAATCAGAAGAGGAGCCTAAGAGAATAAAAATCAGGAGAGGAGCCTAAGAGAATAAAAATCAGGAGAGGAGCCTAAGAGAATAAAAATCAGGAGAGGAGCCTAAGAGAATAAAAATCAAAAGAGGAGCCTAAGAGAGTAAAAATCAGGAGAGGAGCCTAAGAGAATAAAAATCAGGAGAGGAGCCTAAGAGAATAAAAATCAGGAGAGGAGCCTAAAAAACTTAAAATCAGAAGAGGAGCCTAAGAGAATAAAAATCAGGAGAGGAGCCTAAGAGAATAAAAATCAGGAGAGGAGCCTAAAAAACTTGAAAGCAGGAGAGGAGCCTAAGAGAATAAAAATCAGGAGAGGAGCCTAAGAGAATAAAAATCAGGAGAGGAGCCTAAGAGAATAAAAATCAGGAGAGGAGCCTAAGAGAATAAAAATCAGAAGAGGAGCCTAAGAGAATAAAAATGAGGAGAGGAGCCTAAGAGAATAAAAATCAGGAGAGGAGCCTAAGAGAATAAAAATCAGGAGAGGAGCCTAAGAGAATAAAAATCAAGAGAGGAGCCTAAAAAACTTGAAAGCAGGACAGGAACCTAAGAGAGTAAAAATCAGGAGAGGAGCCTAAGAGAATAAAAATCAGGAGAGGAGCCTAAAAAACTTAAAATCAGAAGAGGAGCCTAAGAGAATAAAAATCAGGAGAGGAGCCTAAGAGAATAAAAATCAGGAGAGGAGCCTAAGAGAATAAAAATCAGGAGAGGAGCCTAAAAAACTTGAAAGCAGGAGAGGAGCCTAAGAGAATAAAAATCAGGAGAGGAGCCTAAGAGAATAAAAATCAAGAGAGGAGCCTAAGAGAGTAAAAATCAGGAGAGGAGCCTAAGAGAATAAAAATCAGGAGAGGAGCCTAAAAAACTTAAAATCAGAAGAGGAGCCTAAGAGAATAAAAATCAGGAGAGGAGCCTAAAAAACTTGAAAGCAGGAGAGGAGCCTAAGAGAATAAAAATCAGGAGAGGAGCCTAAGAGAGTGAAAATCAGGAGAGGAGCCTAAAAAACTTGAAAACAGGACAGGAGTCTAAGAGAATAAAAATCAGGAGAGGAGCCTAAGAGAATAAAAATCAGGAGAGGAGCCTAAAAAACTGGAAATCAGAAGAGGAGCCTAACAGAATAAAAATCAGGAGAGGAGCCTAACAGAATAAAAATCAGGAGAGGAGCCTAAGAGAATAAAAATCAAGAGAGGAGCCTAAAAGAGTAAAAATCAGGAGAGGAGCCTAAGAGAATAAAAATCAGGAGAGGAGCCTAAGAGAATAAAAATCAGGAGAGGAGCCTAAAAAACTTAAATTCAGAAGAGGAGCCTAAGAGAATAAAAATCAGGACAGGAGCCTAAGAGAATAAAAATCAGGAGAGGAGCCTAAGAGAATAAAAATCAGGAGAGGAGCCTAAGAGAATAAAAATCAGGAGAGGAGCCTAAGAGAATAAAAATCAAGAGAGGAGCCTAAGAGAATAAAAATCAGGAGAGGAGCCTAAAAAACTTAAAATCAGAAGAGGAGCCTAAGAGAATAAAAATCAGGAGAGGAGCCTAAGAGAATAAAAATCAGGAGAGGAGCCTAAGAGAATAAAAATCAGGAGAGGAGCCTAAGAGAATAAAAATCAGGAGAGGAGCCTAAGAGAATAAAAATCAAAAGAGGAGCCTAAGAGAGTAAAAATCAGGAGAGGAGCCTAAGAGAATAAAAATCAGGAGAGGAGCCTAAGAGAATAAAAATCAGGAGAGGAGCCTAAAAAACTTAAAATCAGAAGAGGAGCCTAAGAGAATAAAAATCAGGAGAGGAGCCTAAGAGAAAAAAAATCAGGAGAGGAGCCTAAGAGAATAAAAATCAGGAGAGGAGCCTAAGAGAATAAAAATCAGGAGAGGAGCCTAAGAGAATAAAAATCAGGAGAGGAGCCTAAGAGAATAAAAATCAGGAGAGGAGCCTAAAAAACTTGAAAGCAGGACAGGAGCCTAAAAAACTTAAAATCAGGAGAGGAGCCTAAGAGAATTAAAATCAGGAGAGGATCCTAAGAGAATAAAAATCAGGAGAGGAGCCTAAAAAACTTGAAAGCAGGAGAGGAGCCTAAGAGAATAAAAATCAGGAGAGGAGCCCAAGAGAATAAAAATCAAGAGAGGAGTCTAAAAAACTTGAAAGCAGGAGAGGAGCCTAAGAGAATAAAAATCAGGAGAGGAGCCTAAGAGAATAAAAATCAGGAGAGGAGCCTAAGAGAATAAAAATCAGGAGAGGAGCCTAAGAGAATAAAAATCAGGAGAGGAGCCTAAAAAACTTGAAAGCAGGACAGGAGTCTAAGAGAATAAAAATCAGGAGAGGAGCCTAAGAGAATAAAAATCAGGAGAGGAGCCTAAAAAACTTGAAAGCAGGACAGGAGTCTAAGAGAATAAAAATCAGGAGAGGAGCCTAAGAGAATAAAAATCAGGAGAGGAGCCTAAAAAACTTAAAATCAGAAGAGGAGCCTAAGAGAATAAAAATCAGGAGAGGAGCCTAAGAGAATAAAAATCAGGAGAGGAGCCTAAGAGAATAAAAATCAGGAGAGGAGCCTAAGAGAATAAAAATCAGGAGAGGAGCCTAAGAGAATAAAAATCAGGAGAGGAGCCTAAGAGAACAAAAATCAGGAGAGGAGCCTAAAAAACTTAAAATCAGAAGAGGAGCCTAAGAGAATAAAAATCAGGAGAGGAGCCTAAGACAATAAAAATCAGGAGAGGAGCCTAAGAGAATAAAAATCAAGAGAGGAGCCTAAAAAACTTGAAAGCAGGAGAGGAGCCTAACAGAATAAAAATCAGGAGAGGAGCCTAAGAGAATAAAAATCAGGAGAGGAGCCTAAGAGAGTGAAAATCAGGAGAGGAGCCTAAAAAACTTGAAAGCAGGACAGGAGCCTAAGAGAATAAAAATCAGGAGAGGAGCCTAAGAGAATAAAAATCAGGAGAGGAGCCTAAGAGAATAAAAATCAGGAGAGGAGCCTAAAAAACTTGAAAGCAGGACAGGAGTCTAAGAGAATAAAAATCAGGACAGGAGCCTAAGAGAGTGAAAATCAGGAGAGGAGCCTAAGAGAATAAAAATCAGGAGAGGAGCCTAAGAGAATAAAAATCAGGAGAGGAGCCTAAAAAACTTAAAATCAGAAGAGGAGCCTAAGAGAATAAAAATCAGGAGAGGAGCCTAAGAGAATAAAAATCAGGAGAGGAGCCTAAGAGAATAAAAATCAGGAGAGGAGCCTAAGAGAATAAAAATCAGAAGAGGAGCCTAAGAGAATAAAAATCAGGAGAGGAGCCTAAGAGAATAAAAATCAGGAGAGGAGCCTAAGAGAATAAAAATCAGGAGAGGAGCCTAAGAGAATAAAAATCAAGAGAGGAGCCTAAAAAACTTGAAAGCAGGACAGGAGCCTAAGAGAGTAAAAATCAGGAGAGGAGCCTAAGAGAATAAAAATCAGGAGAGGAGCCTAAAAAACTTAAAATCAGAAGAGGAGCCTAAGAGAATAAAAATCAGGAGAGGAGCCTAAGAGAATAAAAATCAGGAGAGGAGCCTAAGAGAATAAAAATCAGGAGAGGAGCCTAAAAAACTTGAAAGCAGGAGAGGAGCCTAAGAGAATAAAAATCAGGAGAGGAGCCTAAGAGAATAAAAATCAAGAGAGGAGCCTAAGAGAGTAAAAATCAGGAGAGGAGCCTAAGAGAATAAAAATCAGGAGAGGAGCCTAAAAAACTTAAAATCAGAAGAGGAGCCTAAGAGAATAAAAATCAGGAGAGGAGCCTAAAAAACTTGAAAGCAGGAGAGGAGCCTAAGAGAATAAAAATCAGGAGAGGAGCCTAAGAGAATAAAAATCAGGAGAGGAGTCTAAAAGAGTAAAAATCAGGAGAGGAGCCTAAGAGAATAAAAATCAGGAGAGGAGCCTAAGAGAATAAAAATCAGGAGAGGAGCCTAAAAAACTTAAAATCAGAAGAGGAGCCTAAGAGAATAAAAATCAGGAGAGGAGCCTAAGAGAATAAAAATCAGGAGAGGAGCCTAAGAGAGTAAAAATCAGGAGAGGAGCCTAACAGAATAAAAATCAGGAGAGGAGCCTAAGAGAATAAAAATCAGGAGAGGAGCCTAAGAGAATAAAAATCAGGAGAGGAGCCTAAGAGAATAAAAATCAGGAGAGGAGCCTAAGAGAATAAAAATCAAGAGAGGAGGCTAAGAGAATAAAAATCAGGAGAGGAGCCTAAGAGAATAAAAATCAGGAGAGGAGCCTAAGAGAATAAAAATCAGGAGAGGAGCCTAAAAAACTTAAAATCAGAAGAGGAGCCTAAGAGAATAAAAATCAGGAGAGGAGCCTAAAAAACTTAAAATCAGGAGAGGAGCCTAAAAAACTTAAAATCAGGAGAGGAGCCTAAAAAACTTAAAATCAGGAGAGGAGATTAAAAGAATAAAAATCAGGAGAGGAGCCTAAAAAACTTAAAATCAGGAGAGGAGCCTAAGAGAATAAAAATCAGGAGAGGAGCCTAAAAAACTTAAAATCAGAAGAGGAGACTAAGAGAATAAAAATCAGAAAAGGAGCCTAAGAGAATAAAAATCAGGAGAGGAGCCTAAAAAACTTAAAATCAGGAGAGGAGCCTAAGAGAATAAAAATCAGGAGAGGAGCCTAAAAAACTTAAAATCAGAAGAGGAGCCTAAGAGAATAAAAATCAGGAGAGGAGCCTAAGAGAATAAAAATCAGGAGAGGAGCCTAAGAGAATAAAAATCAGGAGAGGAGCCTAAAAAACTTAAAATCAGAAGAGGAGCCTAAGAGAATAAAAATCAGGAGAGGAGCCTAAAAAACTTGAAAGCAGGAGAGGAGCCTAAGAGAATAAAAATCAGGAGAGGAGCCTAAGAGAATAAAAATCAGGAGAGGAGCCTAAGAGAATAAAAATCAGGAGAGGAGCCTAAGAGAATAAAAATCAGAAGAGGAGCCTAAGAGAATAAAATCAGGAGAGGAGCCTAAGACAATAAAAATCAGGAGAGGAGCCTAAGAGAATAAAAATCAGGAGAGGAGCCTAAGAGAGTAAAAATCAGGAGAGGAGCCTAAGAGAATAAAAATCAGGAGAGGAGCCTAAGAGAATAAAAATAAGGAGAGGAGCCTAAAAAACTTGAAAGCAGGACAGGAGCCTAAGAGAATAAAAATCAGGAGAGGAGCCTAAAAAACTTAAAATCAGGAGAGGAGCCTAAGAGAATAAAAATCAGGAGAGGAGCCTAAGAGAGTAAAAATCAGGAGAGGAGCCTAAAAAACTTGTAAGCAGGACAGGAGTCTAAGAGAATAAAAATCAGGAGAGGAGCCTAAGAGAGTGAAAATCAGGAGAGGAGCCTAAAAAACTTGAAAGCAGGACAGGAGTCTAAGAGAATAAAAATCTGGAGAGGAGCCTAAGAGAATAAAAATCAGGAGAGGAGCCTAAAAAACTGGAAATCAGAAGAGGAGCCTAACAGAATAAAAATCAGGAGAGGAGCCTAAGAGAATAAAAATCAAGAGAGGAGCCTAAAAGAGTAAAAATCAGGAGAGGAGCCTAAGAGAATAAAAATCAGGAGAGGAGCCTAAGAGAATAAAAATCAGGAGAGGAGCCTAAGAGAATAAAAATCAGGAGAGGAGCCTAAGAGAATAAAAATCAAGAGAGGAGCCTAAGAGAATAAAAATCAGGAGAGGAGCCTAAAAAACTTAAAATCAGAAGAGGAGCCTAAGAGAATAAAAATCAGGAGAGGAGCCTAAGAGAATAAAAATCAGGAGAGGAGCCTAAAAAACTTGAAAGCAGGAGAGGAGCCTAAGAGAATAAAAATCAGGAGAGGAGCCTAAAAAACTTGAAAGCAGGACAGGAGCCTAAGAGAATAAAAATCAGGAGAGGAGCCTAAGAGAATAAAAATCAGGAGAGGAGCCTAAGAGAATAAAAATCAGGAGAGGAGCCTAAGAGAATAAAAATCAGGAGAGGAGCCTAAGAGAATAAAAATCAAGAGAGGAGCCTAAGAGAATAAAAATCAGGAGAGGAGCCTAAAAAACTTAAAATCAGAAGAGGAGCCTAAGAGAATAAAAATCAGGAGAGGAGCCTAAGAGAGTAAAAATCAGGAGAGGAGCCTAAGAGAATAAAAATCAGGAGAGGAGCCTAAAAAACTTCAAATCAGAAGAGGAGCCTAAGAGAATAAAAATCAGGAGAGGAGCCTAAGAGAATAAAAATCAGGAGAGGAGCCTAAGAGAATAAAAATCAGGAGAGGAGCCTAAGAGAATAAAAATCAAGAGAGGAGCCTAAGAGAGTAAAAATCAGGAGAGGAGCCTAAGAGAATAAAAATCAGGAGAGGAGCCTAAGAGAATAAAAATCAGGAGAGGAGCCTAAGAGAATAAAAATCAGGAGAGGAGCCTAAAAAACTTAAAATCAGGAGAGGAGCCTAAGAGAATAAAAATCAGGAGAGGAGCCTAAGAGAATAAAAATCAGGAGAGGAGCCTAAGAGAATAAAAATCAGGAGAGGAGCCTAAGAGAATAAAAATCAGGAGAGGAGCCTAAGAGAATAAAAATCAGGAGAGGAGCCTAAGAGAATAAAAATCAAGAGAGGAGGCTAAGAGAATAAAAATCAGGAGAGGAGCCTAAGAGAATAAAAATCAGGAGAGGAGCCTAAGAGAATAAAAATCAGGAGAGGAGCCTAAAAAACTTAAAATCAGAAGAGGAGCCTAAGAGAATAAAAATCAGGAGAGGAGCCTAAAAAACTTAAAATCAGGAGAGGAGCCTAAAAAACTTAAAATCAGGAGAGGAGCCTAAAAAACTTAAAATCAGGAGAGGAGATTAAAAGAATAAAAATCAGGAGAGGAGCCTAAAAAACTTAATATCAGAAGAGGAGCCTAAAAAACTTAAAATCAGGAGAGGAGCCTAAGAGAATAAAAATCAGGAGAGGAGCCTAAAAAACTTAAAATCAGAAGAGGAGACTAAGAGAATAAAAATCAGAAAAGGAGCCTAAGAGAATAAAAATCAGGAGAGGAGCCTAAAAAACTTAAAATCAGGAGAGGAGCCTAAGAGAATAAAAATCAGGAGAGGAGCCTAAAAAACTTAAAATCAGAAGAGGAGCCTAAGAGAATAAAAATCAGGAGAGGAGCCTAAGAGAATAAAAATCAGGAGAGGAGCCTAAAAAACTTGAAAGCAGGAGAGGAGCCTAAGAGAATAAAAATCAGGAGAGGAGCCTAAGAGAATAAAAATCAGGAGAGGAGCCTAAAAAACTTGAAATCAGAAGAGGAGCCTAAGAGAATAAAAATCAGGAGAGGAGCCTAAGAGAATAAAAATCAGGAGAGGAGCCTAAGAGAATAAAAATCAGGAGAGGAGCCTAAGAGAATTAAAATCAGGAGAGGAGCCTAAAAAACTTGAAAGCAGGACAGGAGCCTAAGAGAATAAAAATCAGGAGAGGAGCCTAAGAGAATAAAAATCAGGAGAGGAGCCTAAGAGAATAAAAATCAGGAGAGGAGCCTAAAAAACTTGAAAGCAGGACAGGAGCCTAAGAGAATAAAAATCAGGAGAGGAGCCTAAGAGAATAAAAATCAGGAGAGGAGCCTAAAAAACTTAAAATCAGAAGAGGAGCCTAAGAGAATAAAAATCAGGAGAGGAGCCTAAGAGAATAAAAATCAGGAGAGGAGCCTAAGAGAATAAAAATCAGGAGAGGAGCCTAAAAAACTTGAAAGCAGGACAGGAGCCTAAGAGAATAAAAATCAGGAGAGGAGCCTAAGAGAATAAAAATCAGGAGAGGAGCCTAAAAAACTTAAAATCAGAAGAGGAGCCTAAGAGAATAAAAATCAGGAGAGGAGCCTAAGAGAATAAAAATCAAGAGAGGAGCCTAAGAGAGTAAAAATCAGGAGAGGAGCCTAAGAGAATAAAAATCAGGAGAGGAGCCTAAGAGAATAAAAATCAGGAGAGGAGCCTAAAAAACTTAAAATCAGAAGAGGAGCCTAAGAGAATAAAAATCAGGAGAGGAGCCTAAGAGAATAAAAATCAGGAGAGGAGCCTAAGAGAATAAAAATCAGGAGAGGAGCCTAAGAGAATAAAAATCAGGAGAGGAGCCTAAGAGAATAAAAATCAAGAGAGGAGCCTAAGAGAATAAAAATCAGGAGAGGAGCCTAAAAAACTTAAAATCAGAAGAGGAGCCTAAGAGAATAAAAATCAGGAGAGGAGCCTAAGAGAATAAAAATCAGGAGAGGAGCCTAAGAGAATAAAAATCAGGAGAGGAGCCTAAGAGAATAAAAATCAGGAGAGGAGCCTAAGAGAATAAAAATCAGGAGAGGAGCCTAAGAGAATAAAAATCAGGAGAGGAGCCTAAAAAACTTGAAAGCAGGAGAGGAGCCTAAGAGAATAAAAATCAGGAGAGGAGCCTAAAAAACTTGAAAGCAGGACAGGAGCCTAAGAGAATAAAAATCAGGAGAGGAGCCTAAGAGAATAAAAATCAAGAGAGGAGCCTAAGAGAATAAAAATCAAGAGAGGAGCCTAACAGAATAAAAATCAGGAGAGGAGCCTAAAAAACTTAAAATCAGAAGAGGAGCCTAAGAGAATAAAAATCAGGAGAGGAGCCTAAGAGAATAAAAATCAGGAGAGGAGCCTAAAAAACTTGAAAGCAGGAGAGGAGCCTAAGAGAATAAAAATCAGGAGAGGAGCCTAAAAAACTTGAAAGCAGGACAGGAGCCTAAGAGAGTAAAAATCAGGAAAGAAAGGAGCCTAAGAGAATAAAAATCAGGAGAGGAGCCTAAAAAACTTAAAATCAGAAGAGGAGCCTAAGAGAATAAAAATCAGGAGAGGAGCCTAAGAGAGTAAAAATCAGGAGAGGAGCCTAAGAGAATAAAAATCAGGAGAGGAGCCTAAAAAACTTGAAAACAGGAGAGGAGCCTAAGAGAATAAAAATCAGGGGAGGAGCCTAAAAAACTTGAAAGCAGGACAGGAGCCTAAGAGAATAAAAATCAGGAGAGGAGCCTAAGAGAATAAAAATCAGGAGAGGAGCCTAAGAGAATAAAAATCAGGAGAGGAGCCTAAAAAACTTGAAAGCAGGAGAGGAGCCTAAGAGAATAAAAATCAGGAGAGGAGCCTAAAAAACTTGAAAGCAGGAAAGGAGCCTAAGAGAATAAAAATCAGGAGAGGAGCCTAAGAGAATAAAAATCAGGAGAGGAGCCTAAAAAACTTGAAAGCAAGACAGGAGTCTAAGAGAATAAAAATCAGGAGAGGAGCCTAAGAGAATAAAAATCAGGAGAGGAGCCTAAAAAACTTAAATTCAGAAGAGGAGCCTAAGAGAATAAAAATCAGGAGAGGAGCCTAAGAGAATAAAAATCAGGAGAGGAGCCTAAGAGAATAAAAATCAAGAGAGGAGCCTAAGAGAGTAAAAATCAGGAGAGGAGCCTAAGAGAATAAAAATCAGGAGAGGAGCCTAAGAGAGTGAAAA